>NC_052356.1:4410510-4489152 GCF_009727055.1 Benincasa hispida | reverse complement strand
AATTAATTAAATTATTTTATTTTATTTTATTTAACAAGAAGTGGGTGAAGTGGGAGTTATTCCCACTTCACATTAAAGAAGGGGATAAGTTATTTAATCTAATTAAATGGATTTCATTTCATTAATTAAATAGGAAGTAGGTGAAGTAGGAGTTGATCCACACTTCACGTTAAAGAAATGAGAAAAGTTATTTTCTCCTTGAATAGTTTGCTCTCTCAAGTCTTTCATAGAGAAAAAGTTTTTCTGTGAATTTTCTCTTGCTATTCCCTTTCTCTTTCAAAAGATGGTTTCCATAAACCGGTCCTTATCAAGAGAATAGCAGGGAAGATCAATGGTAGTTTCCAAAGTTTGTTCGACCAAGATGCCTTACGAAGTTTTTTCTGAAGAGTGGGAGAAGATTTGAAAAGTATCTTCAAAGGTATGTTTCTTCTTCCCTCTAATTTCATGCTTGACATACTACATATTGATGTATGTTTTCTCTTCTCTGTGTTATAATTTTAAAACAAAATCGAAGCACAATGATCACTTGCTTCTGTTGTGGGATTCGATCCCTTCAAGGATGACCTAGAATGGTTACACCTTAGAGAAACTTTCATTCTTGAGGCTGAGAAACTTTCATTCTTGAGGCTACTGACTTGAGAAGTTGAGAAAACGCCCAAAGAATTCGGAGATAGGGAGTTGTTCCGAAATGAAGAGCTTCTCCTTCTTTTATAAGCCTCAAATTGGTTAAGAATGGCCTAAATCCATGCTTAGAGGATTTACAAGGTGAAATCGGAGTTGAACAACTGCTTGGAACGTGAAAAGGACAACCACCATTGACTGGGTTGAATTCTAGAAAATTAGGACTCAATAATGGGCCATAATAAATGTGGTGATGTGGCCGCATTGAACAAAAATCATCAACTTCATCAAAATCACTTGCCAAAGTTCTTAAAATCACCTAAAAAACAATAGATAAAATTGTTTAAGATCACTAAGACCCTCATAAGCTCATTTTAGCTCATTTAGATTAAATTTAAGGAAAAACACATACAAAAGTCCATTTTTCTATATAAAAAATGTGCAAATAAAGGCTTAAAAACATGCATTTCATGACATGTATCGATCATTATACTAAGACTACTGCTTATGATTTATTACTGTCCAAAGACTTGATGTTGATGTTGTGTTTGAAAGAACTCTAAATAGAGAACCAGTGAGCGGAAGTAGATCGTTCCAAATCCTATTGAGTAAGAACATAAACAATTACAGTCTAACGGAAGAGATTATGCATAATCAATAAATTACAAGCATGCTTCTTTAATTGAACAAGTGATAAATTATGCAAACCTTTAAAGAACTCTTTCTTCAAGTATCCCTTGATCAATCTCCAACGCGTCCAAAGAAGAACTCGAACGCAACGATCAGAACAGCTAACAGCACGAACTAAAGAATCCTCGATCACTATTGAGTGCAACTCGATCATCGACTTTCGAACAAAACAAGAACACCGCCACAAGAGTCTTGGTATTCTCGGTGTGGGAATCCAGAAATTGTGGGCTTTGTGTGACTTTAGATAGAGGAATGAAGGAGGTAAATGATCGAGTAAGTGTGAGATGAAAGAAGTCTATCGTATAGTCTCGATACTCGATCGTGTGGTAAGAAGAAGCCTACGGTATAGTCTTGCTACTCGATCATGTAGTAATGAGTAACTATCATATAGTAAATTTGGTACTCAATCGTTTAGTCTGCGAGACGCTATCATTTAGTCAAACGTTTTTGCTCGTAGTCTTTCTTTTTTGTGATACCGATTCAATGAATCATCAAACCTTGACTTTGGAAAACCATTTCCCTTTTTATCTCACAGTTACAATAACTGTGCATAACCTCCCACTCAAGTCGGTTATTAAGAAAAATAATAATTAATTTTCACATAATTAATATATTATAAATAAATATAATAACCAACTCATCATATTATATTTATAACCTGTAGTTTTAATATTTTATCATATGAAACATATAGTTCTTTTTTCTATTTTATGGTATTTAATATAAATCACATTTATATTAATTCCTCCAATTAAAAATGTATTAAATACATCATATCAATTATATCACATACAATTGAATCAATTTAATTAAATCATATATAATTAAATTTCCACTTGTTAATTTGAACACTTCAGACTAACCCTACATCTAATTCTCAACTTGAACCCATTGAGCTACCAAGGGGACCTTATGAACCTGTAGCTTGAAGCTCCAACCATACGTGAATAACTGACTAAACTCTTTAATCACGAGATTCACCATCCATTAACTGTTGGTCACACCATTAAAGACCAACAGTTGCCCTCTTCTTACTATAGATATATTTCTGTATCTATATAACCAATCAATAGTGCAACAACCCTTCACAAATCGTTCGTAATTATAGTTGGGCCAATTTAGCATTTTGCCCCTATAGTTACATCTAACTCCTTAAGTACCACTGATTCCTCTAATGAACAATAAGTCATAGTCCCACTATGACCAAGTACTCTCGGGCCAGGAGAGGGTGTGGCCACCATGTTCAAGACTTGGAATCAACTCTTAAGGGAGCAATTTATCTACTTACCTCTGCTTCGAGGGGTGAATTCCGTCTTGTGTAGCTGAATTCCTAGCTCCCCAATCAGACGAATCCTCAAAATGGTAGGCTTGTTGAGTTAGCAATCTAGCCTCTCTCACCCATACAAATCAATGGACCGCCCTCATGAGCAGGAGTTCTCAACTCACTCAGGATTAAGGCCATGTCTTCTATGGTCATTCTAGTGAAATGTAAGTCTCAATTATCAATGGCGTTGTATAAAGAGACTAATCATTTTGTGGTCCGATTTTATACAAACTCTTTATATAGGATACCCTGCTCGCATGTCTCTACATGAATGGTCAGGATTAGACCATTTGTAGCACTTTACAACACTTGTAACATCTACAAAGCGGGTCGTATCCGTAGTGTCACAAGGATAAGGTATCCCTAATTTATCCTTATACTACAGACCATTAAGGTTATTATTTAAGGCACGATCCACTTGTATGTCTCCACATACATGTTTAAGCTACATGAAATAACCCTGAATCTTAGTTTATTAGATTGAGTAAATGCTTATAAAATAACATTTATTTTATTAGTAACAATATGTTTACAGAATGTTTACAAACTACGAGACTATCAGGAGAATTAGGACACCAATCCTAACAATCTTCTACTTGTCCTAAAGCCTCGTGAAACTAATGTACAATTCAAAACAGTACAAAATATAATAAACTAGGGCATACTCTATACCCTAGTAACAGCTCCCACTTGCCCTAGACAAGGTGCCACATATCTTGTAGACCCAGACTCTCCAGATGACTCTCGAACACTTTAGCCGTGAGAGCCTTTGTAAACGGATCAACAACGTTGTGCTCTGACGCGTTCTTCGTGACAATCACATCACCGCGATGCACAATCTCCCTAATCAAATGTTACTTCTGTTCTATGTGCTTGTCTCTTCGGTGACTCCAAGGTCCCTTAGAATTTACCACAACTCGTTGTTATCACAATAAAGTATGATCGACAAAGACATATTTGGAACAACTTCCAAATCGGTAAGGAACTTTCTAAGCCAAACAGCCTCCTTAGCAGCTTCATAAGTAACTACGTATTCAGCTTCCATAGTGAAGTCCGCGATGCATCCTTGCTTGATGCTTCACCATACTACATCTCCTCCATTCAGAGTGAACATTGACCCTGATGTCGATTTTTTAGAATCTCTATCAGACTGAAAATCAGAGTCTGTGTATCCTGTAAGGATCAAATCCTTATCTTCATACACAAGTATATAGTCCCTCATTTTTCGAAAATACTTGAGGATTGTTTTGACTGCCATCCAGTGATCTAATCCTGGATTGGACTAATATCGACTGACAATCCCTGTTGCATAACAAATGTTAGGTCTAGTACATAATATTGCATACATAAGGCTACCAACAGCCGATGCATAGGGAACCTATCTCATCTCCTCAACCTCTTGAGGTGTTTTAGGACACTGTTCCTTAGACAATACAATTTCATGCCTAAAAGGTAATAAACCCCTCTTGAAATTCTGCATCGAGTACCTGATCAACATCTTATCAATTTACGATGCCTGAGACAAGGCCAACCTTTTGTTCTTACGATCCCTTATGATCTGAATTCCTAAAACAAACTGCGCCTCTCCCAAATCTTTCATTTGGAATTAGACGGCTAGCCATTTCTTAATGTCAGTTAGAAAACCTACATCATTCTCAATGAGTAGGATATCATCCACATATAGCACAAGGAAAGCTACTGAGTTGTTGATGATTTTCTTGTAATCACAAGGCTCATCAAATTCTGATTAAAGCCAAATGATTTGACCGCACTATTAAATCTAATATTCCAAGATCTAGATGCTTGTTTTTGTCAATAATGGACCTATTAAGCTTGTAAATCTTTTGCTCCTGATCTGGATCAATGAACCCTTCTTGTTGGGCCATGTAGATGGTCTCCTCAAGATTACCATTCAAAAAGGCAGTCTTGACGTCCATTTTCTATATCTCATAATCATAAAATGTGGCTATGGATAGGAGAATCCTGATAGACTTCTACATGACAACAAGTGAGAAAGTTTCTTAATAATCCACTTCCTCAACCTGGGTATAACCCTTTATCACAAGCCTAGCCTTAAAGATCTGTACCTTTCCATCAACACCTCTTTTCCTCTTGTAGATCAACTTACAACTATAGGTTTTACCCCATTAGGCTAATCCACAAGTTTTCAGACGGAATTGAAGTACATAGACTCCATTTTCTGATTCATGGCTTTAATTCACTCATCTTTGTCAACATCCTCCATTGCTTGCTTATAAGACAACAGATTCTCAACTCCATCATCAGATATGATGTTTTGGGCTTCAGTTAAACCCATGTAGCATTCATGTGGGTTCACAACCCTCCCACTATGTCGAGACAGTCTCAACTATTGAGATGGTTGACTTCATGAATTGACATCAACAACTCTTGTTGATCTATCGGCCTGTTCAACAACTTTTGTTGAAGTCTCAACAGTCTCATTAGAAATCTCATTTAAAAAGAGTTTACTATGTGGCTTATGATCCCTTATGTGGTCTTCTTCCAAGAAGATAGCATTTGTCAATACAAATACTTTATTCTCACTTGGATCATAGAAGTATCAACCTCTCGTTTTTTTTTTTTGGGTAACCTACAAATAGGCAAACTTTTGAACAAGGTTCCAACTTTTTAGGGTTAGCCACAAGCACGTGGGCTGGACATCCCCAAATCCTGAAGTGGCGTAAACTACCTTTACGACCTCTCCATAATTCAAAAGGTGTTTCAGAAACACTCTTTTAGGGAACATTGTTCAAAATGTAAATTGCAGTCTCTACTGTATATCCCCAAAACGAGTCTGGAAGATGAACATAACTCATCATAAACCGAACCATATCCAACAAGGTTCTATTTCTCCTTTCTGATACACCATTTTGCTGAGGTGTACGTGAGGCCGAGAGTTGGGAAATGATTCCATGTTCTATCATATAGTTCTGGAACTGTAAGTCCATATACTCTCCACTACGATCAGATCATAATGTTTTTATCTTCTTACCTAACAAGTTTTCAACTTTAGTCTTATACTCTTTGAACTTTTCAAGAGCATCAGACTTATGTTGCATTAGGTATAGATACCAATATCTAGAACAATCATCTATGAAAGAGATGAAATATTCATACCCACCTCGAGCTCTTACACTCATCGGAACACAAAGGTCTGAATATATAAGCTCCAAGGTCTCCTTGGCTCTATAACCTTTTCTAGTAAAAGGTCGTTTGGTCATTTTGCCTTCAAGGCAAGATTCACATACCGGCAAAGAGTTTTCTTCTAAACCATTTAGAAATCTACATTTCACCAACTTCTCAATCTTATTGAGATTGATATGACCTAACCTTAGATGCCAAAGATGGGCATTTTCCTTTGGAGAAACCTTTGGTCTTTTTGCAGTTGTTGTTGTTTTGAACATTTCAGTATTAAGCAAGGCTTTTATGACTAACGACCTTAGTACATACAAGTTATTTTCCATTGAACCAAAACCAATCTCCATACCATTCTTAAAAATAAACACTTTATTCTCAGAAAAGAAGATGGAATAACTTTTTTCAATTAGACAAGAAACTGAAATTAAGTTCCTCTTTACATAAGGAACTACATAAACATCATCCAGTAACAGATAACATTTCTTGTCCAAAAATAACTTAAGCCTGCCTACAGCAACAGCTGAAACGACCTCACCAGTACCGACTCTAAGAGTCAACTCTCTAGCCTCCAACTTTTTCCAGGAACTAAATCCTTGGTAGGAAGAATTTATGTGGTTAGTAGCACCTGAATCAAGTATCAAGGCAGAATCATCATTTTCTACCAACCACGTCTCCAAGACAAATAAATCACATTTATCGTCTTTAAATTTCTTCCTTTTTTGGAGAATAGTGGGATTAGTGTTAAAACCTATATGATCTCCAAGTTCCATTTTAGAGAACCATTCTCGCCAATGAACTTTATCAGAGTCAGCTACAATTGCTTTCTCTTTGTCTCTTAACATTCAAGAAAGACTGGAGATTATCTTGGGAACTGACACTACTGGTTTTATTGTCATCAATCCCATTTTTCTCAAAAAGTGAGAACTCACGTTCAAACAATTCTTGCTATAAGTCCATGATCTCACGTGCAATGACCATGTTTTCTCAATCCTTTTGGCCAATGCATCAGGTATGCTTGCTAAAATGTGAAGTCGGGCCGTCGAATTAGCCTTCATCCACATCTTATATGCATTACGAACATTTCACCGTGCATTAGGGTTTAGGACTTGAGGACACTCCTCAAACATGACAAAAATGAGGTCGTTTGCCACGAAATATGTTTTAATATATTATTTCCAACGTATGTACCTGATCAAATTAAAGAAGGCAACTAACGAAAAATCAAGCATTGACATGTTGCTGAAAAAACAAACATATTGATCTACGTTAGATTCTGACAATTACTCTTTAAAACAAATCCAATCTGTAGCAAAATCTAAATGAACCCCATAACAAATCTAGTTTTGCAATGACACTTCAGTGGTTTAGGAAAAAAGCCACTAAAGGGCAGTCAGTTTATACCTCCTCGGAATTGAGACACTCTCAACCAATTATTACACCAGAACAACTCTTGTTCCTATAACGACTAGCCATCATTGATTGGTCAAGAAATCATTAACTTGCTTAACAATTTCCTGTAAGTGTGATCCTTCATTTTAGATCTTAGAGTTTTGCCTCAAGCAGCCAATCTGAAGGGAAAAAATCCAATTGGAGCAAAAACTAAAGCAACCCTATCCATTTCTGGAGTTCGCCTTGATATTGACCAACTACACAAACCATCCAAAGGGGGACGCTCCCAGGGCGCCTCGAGGCCGTGCAAGAAAGTCTCACGGTACAAACCAATGAAGGAGACCACGGGACATGTTGACACACATCCTTCTCCCATTTACTATAAGTACTATTTCCGTTCACCTTGATATTGACCCCATGCAAACACCATCCGAAGGGGGATGCTCCCAGGGTGCCACGAGGCTAAGCATGAATCTCACGGTGTGAACATTAAAGGAGAAACGTGAATGGAATTGACATATCATATATATCTTTTCCTTCCACTGAGTATTTGAATAACCTAGGGTTTAGTTTACTTAGAAAAATATGGCTAATTATTTTTACTAAGTGACTATTTAGGTTTGCCCAAAAGTAACTCTTACTTTGGAAAGTTAAACAACTTTTGATCAACATTCATTAAACTCTTTAGCGAACATATAATCAACTATTGCATGCTTGTAGCAAATCTATCTAATCCACCTTTCCAGGTAGATTCCCAGGTAGGGGTGTTCCGTTTCTATCAACTTAAATACCCCAGCCTAGCTAGAACCCACCTTAGACAAAAGGTCCCTTTTAGATAGATTTATTACAAATTTAATCTTTTATTCAAATCAATTTAATCCTATTAAACCGGTTCAAAAGATTAAACTTAGGTATCTAATCTCATTAGAACCATGAACTTAGGTCTATCTCAATCAAATTTTAAAACCCTTTTAAAACATGATTTTACCTAAGTTTGCATGCAACTCTTGGTTATCGATTTTAATTCTAATTTCATGAATTATAACTCTTATAAAAAATGAAAGAATCAAAATCAACCACAATGCGAAGCAAGACATCCACAAGGCATTTATAACTCTTATAAATAAACCTAAGTGTCATGCTCCATGCATTGTTCATTCATTACTATTTTATATAACTCTTATATAACAAAGTAATGAACCAAGCATACATGCTCTCATACACCCTTATACTATAACTCTTATAATATAAAGATGATGCATGAATATGCTTAATGCATGCATAAATATAACTCTTATATTAGATGATGTATGAGCATGCTTTAATGTAATTTAATCATGTAATCTACTATATTATAACACTTATAATATAAAGATGATGCATGAATAAAATGCATAACCTAAGGTGGGTTTTTAAATCTATATGTCATACATTATGGCATTTAAACTAACATACATCTCATGTACATTAAGAAAAATTGATGGACTGGGATAATATGCCTCAAAACAGGAAAAAAAAAAAAAAAAGAAAGCTAACTATTACATAGAACATCGAGTCAATCGGTTTAAACAGGTGAACTAGGTCTAACCGTCCAAGTAAAGCCTCGTCTTTTTTATCGTGTAACAGCTCCTTGTAATCGTCTAGTAATGCTGATCGAGTATAAACGATCGTGTAGCATGGATCGAGTGCCTTTTAACTATGTGACGAAGCATGAAGGTCACACGATCGTGCAACGCACAACGAACAATGCATGCCTAAACGATCGAGTAGATGACGACTATGTGATAAAGCATGATCTTCTAAACGATCGAGGAGCAAGCGTCGAGTATCTTATATCGAGTGATCGAGTAGCTAGTGACTATACGATGAAGCATGTTGGACTACACGATCGTTTAGTACGCGCGCCTACCATGCGACGAGTGTCATATACTCAGCGATCATTTACCCTGAGCATCTACGTGATCGAGCAGCCAACGCAACATGATCAAGTAAACTCTTTACTCGATTGTTTAGCATTAGCCATGCAATCATTTAGTAAATACTACATGATCGGGTAGAACTTTTCTACACGATCATTTAGCCAAATCTAAACAATCGTTTAGCCTGGGCTACATGATGTGACCAACCTTTGGTCTTCTTCCTTGAAGAGAACAACATCTCCATGCGTCTTTGAAGCCTCATCACGAATGACTCAAAACACTTTAAACACTTTGAATACATACTCGATTTCTTGTTAATTATGCCCAAAAACACAAGGGCCTTTACAAATTAACACTTTGTAAACTTAAAGAAAGCTTTAAACAAAGGCAATCATCCCGTAAACATCCATCAACACGTCCACAAACATATTTAACTCTTAAACGCAATGTAGAACACTTCAAATCCACTAAGACTGTAAAAGAAGTTCAATACAACAATGGAATTTGGAATATCAGAACAATCTGGCTCTGATACCAATTGAAGGAACTCTAAATAGAGAACCAGTGAGCGGAAGCGGATCATTTCAAATCCCATTGAGTAAGAACACAAAAAATTACAGTCTAACGGAAGAGATTATGCATAATCAATAAATTACAAGCACTTTAATTGAAAAAGTGATAGATTATGCAAACCTTTAAAGAACTCTTTCTTCAAGTATCCTTTGATCAATCTCCAACGTGTCCAAAGAAGAACTCGAATGCAACGATCAGAACAGCCAACAGCACGAACTGAAGAATCCTTGATCACTATTGAGTGCAACTCGATCCTCGACCCTCAAATGGAACAAGAACACTACTACAAGAGTTACCTTGGTATTCTTGGTGTAAGAATCTAGAAATTGTGGGCTCTGTGTGACTTTGGATAGAGGAATGAAGAAGGTAAACGATCGAGTAAGTGTGAGAAGGAAGAAGTCCATTGTATAAACTTGATACTCGATCGTGTAGTAAGAAGAAGGCTATCAAATAGACTCGCTACTCGATCGTGTAGTAACGAGTAACTATCGTATAGTAAACTCGGTACCCAATCGTTTAGTTTGTGAGATGCTATCATTTAGTAAAACCTGTTTACTTGATAGTCTTTCTTTTTTGTGATACCGATTCAATGAATCATCAACCCTTGACTTTTGAAAACTATTTTTCTTTTTATCTCACAGTTACCAGAACCGTGCATAACCTCCCACTCAAGTCGGTTATTAAGAAAAAGAATAATTAATTATCACATAATTAATATATTATAAATAAATATAATAACCAACTTATCATATTATATTTATAACCTATAGTTTTAATATTTCATCATAGAAACAAATAAACCACAGTTCATTTTCTATTTTATGATATTTAATATAAATCACATTTATATTAATTCCTTCAATTAACAATGTATCAAATACATCATATCAATTATATCACATATAATTGAATCAATTTAATTATATCATATATAATCAAATTTCCTCTTGTTAATTTAAACACTTAAACTAACCCAACTTCTGATTCTCAACTTGAACCCATTGAGCTACCAAGGGAACCTTATGGACCTGTAGCTTGAAGCTCCAACGGTATGTGAATAAACTGACTAAACTCTTTAATCACGAGATCCAACATCTGTTAGCTATTGGTCACTCCACTAAAGACCAACGACTACCCTCTTCGTACTACAGATATATTTTTGCGTCGATATAACCAATCAACAGTGCGATGATCCTTACAAATTGCTCGTAATTATAGTTGGACCAATTTACCGTTTTACCTCTGTAGTTATATCTAACTCCTTAAGTACCACTGATTCCTCTAATGAACAATAAGTCATAGTCCCACTATGACCAAGTTCTCTCGGGCCAGGAGAGGGTGTGGTCACTATGTTCAAGACCCAAAATCAATTCTTAAGGGAGCAATTTATCTACTTACCCTAGCTTCGGGGAAGGAGTGAATTTTGTCTTGTGTAGTTGAGTTTCCAGCTCCTCAATTAGATGAATTCCCAAAATGGTAGGCTTGTTGAGTTGGAAATCTGGCCACTCTCACTCATACAAATCAAAGTATCGCCCTCATGAGCAAAAGTTCCCAACTCACTCAGATTAAGATCATGTCACCTATGGTCATTCTAGTGAAAGGTAAGTCTCAATTATCAACGACGTTATATAAAGAGACTAATTGTTTCGTGGTTCAGTCATATACAAACTTTTTGTATAGGATACCCCCACTCATATGTCTCCATATGAATGGTCAGGATCAGACCATTTGTAGCACTTTACAACACTTGTAACATCTACAAAGAGGGTCGTATTCGTAGTGTCACAAGGATAAGGTAGCCCTCCTTTATCCTTATACTATAGACCATTTAAGTTATTACTTAAGGCATGATCCACTTGTATGTCTCCACATACATGCTTAAGCTACATGAAATAACCACGGATCTTAGTTTATTAGATTGAGTAAATGCTTATAAAATAACATTTATTTTATTAATAACAATATGTTTACAAAATGTTTACAAACTACAAGATTATTAGTAGAATTAGGACACCAATCCCAACAACGTTAAGTATCTTTGGATGTGACTAACCATTATTTAAATTTTATGATTATTTATAGTTAATTATTTAATATCGAACTACTGATGTGAGCAAATGGTCAATCAAATACATTTATAATACCAACCTTTATTGTTACTAATACAAAGGCATAACAATAGTGGCAATTTCAAATCGATCAGTAAGAAGGCATGAGTTATACCTTCAAATAGTCAATTCTTTAGTTATAGCAATAAATTTGGAGGGGTGAGTTGGTGTGGAATAAAAATCATGTGCATAAAAATAAAGAAAGTGGGTAAATGAAACCTAGGATTGAAAATTCTAGTTCTGGAAATAAGAAATTGTTCTAATGCAATTTTAATCATCGAATTCTCTTAATTAAACATCCATTCGATTTATGGTGTACAACGACCTACTTGGCCTAACCAAACTCATCGACACTACTGTTGGGGTTGATGCCCTAAACTCTCGTGTCCTGTAGTTTGTAAACATAGTTTTTTAACAAACGCTTGTGATGTATAATATATGATATTTTCTTCACTTTTTGTCTATGACCATTGGATGTTTTATTTGCTTTACCAAACCAATAAACTAAGATCCCTAGTTGTCGTTTATAACTTAAGCATGTATGTGGAGACATACAAGTGGATCATGTCTTAAGTGATAACTAAAATGGTCTGTAGTATATGGATATCGGAGGGAACCTATTGAAAGGAAATATTATGGGGTGTGAATGCATTATTTGTTGTGGGTTGTATGTCTTAAGTTATGCGTTTTATGCCCATGCGTCGAAGGTCATGCGTTGGAATGAAAAGTATGTGTTAATCTAGTATGCAATGACCATGCATTCCTATCACAAGTTTTCTTATGTTCGCGCCAAGTATAACGAGAACGCAAGTTTCTCGGGTAATCCGAGGTCGAACACAGGAACTTGTCACTCATAATGTTTGTGAAGCAATGCATTTGAGGTGATGCATAAAAGTAAAAAGAAGAAGTTTAATGGATTTACACGCTACTCCTACTCCTAACTAAACAAATTGAGTAATGTAAAACTTGCGACGAGAATTGGTAGATACACAACAACTATTAATGCATAGTAATGTTTATTATCTTAAATCGCTCGAGTAATCTCAGCTTGTCACACTAACGCCTCGCACACCTCTCGGTTGTCAGCCGCATGACTATATCTCTATAGCGCATGGTTACGTCGAGCATAAGATTGTGCCTATCTCTAAGAACAATGCATACTTTGCTTTAGTGCATTCCATCTCTTATCTTCTCAGGCAGTTAGACGCGGCTAATTAACCTATAGACAAGCATTGCAACAACCCATTGACAAGCATTGCTACAGCCTTTCACCACGCAAAAAGGATTAACTCACTATACTTGCACAATGCACACCTCTCGGTGGGTTGTTACATGCGTCCTATCTCTAGGCTACACGATTAAGTATGCGTTTGCCTTTGATAAATAAACGATGAAGGTAAACGGTGATAAAGATAAAGATGATGAAGAATATGGCATTGAAGGAATCAAGATATGCATTGATTACAAAATGTCTTAATATCTTAAGCTACAATGTAATATAATATAGAGGTTAGAGGAGAAATGAAAGACTCTGCGTCAAGGCTACTGGTGGTGCCATGGATGAATGGTGGAGATGTCTCTCTCGAGCTCGATCTCTGGCAAAAGCTCCGGTCATCACTTGGTCTGGTTTTGTGGAGATGAAGAATTCTCACTGAAAATCTCGCTCATGCTCTCATCTATGATCGCAAACCTCTACCTTGAGGCAGAAGTTCAGATGTCTTGAAATGAAAATCCAATGGGCTATTTATAGAGTTTAATGCCGACAGCTATCATGATTGCGTTATGTCTCACTGCTGCCTTTGTCGCGGTATGGGCAATGTCACATCATCTTATCTTGTTGATACTCCCAAGGTATGCGTCAACTGAAGTATCAACGCATTTTACCCATCTTGCGATCACCCTTCTATTTAAGGTTATCACTCTGTGGCTGCAATCTCCAAGTGATTACCGAATTCGCTTGATCACCGCAACTTCCATGCATTGGACGTATACAATCACCACATGCATTTATCTATGCGATAGCTCGGCTTTTAGCGCATTTGTTTGTCTTTACGGTCGCCTGGCTTCAGCGCATGCGTTTGATTCCTGCGATAGCTACAAAAATAGACACTTTGGCACGGAGCAATGCATAATATTGAGGTCAGTGAGGATTTAGGTACTAATCGATGCAAAACTCAATTTTTTCACAAATTCTAAGTATTATCACCGCATTTTCTACTTGTAGCCCTCATAATTCTAAATAAAAGGCTTATAATAACTGGCATTTCTGCCAGTTATCAGAAACCTTATCCTGGTAATACTACAGATGTGGCCCACTTTGTAGAATAGTTACAAGTGTTGTAACTTGCTATAGATGGTCTGATCCTGATCATTCATGTGGAGACATGTAAGCGGAGGCGTCTATACAAAGGAGTTTGTATAAGACTGGACCACGAAGTGTTATAGTCTCATTATGTAACCTCGTTCATGACAGAGACTTCACTTCACTAGGATGACCATAGGTAACATGACCTTAATCCTGAGTGAATTGGGAACTTCTGCCTTTGAGGGTGGTCCTTTGATTTGCATGGGTGCGAGTGGCCAGATCGCTGACTCAAACCTACCACTTTGGGGATTCGTCTGATTTGGGAGCTAGAAACTCAGCTACACAAGATGGAATTCACTCCTTCCCTGAAGCAGGAGTAAGTAGATAGATTGCTCCTTTAAAGGCTGATCCCGAGGCTTGAACAATGTGGCGCCACACACCTTCTCATGGTCGAAGAGGTGTCCACACATAGTAGGACTATGTTGTATTGTTCATTAGAGTGATCAGTGGTACTTAAGGAGTTAGATGTAACTATAAGGGCAAAACGGTAAATTGACCTAATTGTACTTACGAGCATCTGTGAAGGGTTATCGTACTGTTGATTGGTTATATCTGATGAACACAGAAATATATCTGTGGTGAGAAGAGTGCAGTTGTCGATCTTTAGTGGAATGTCTGATAGTTAATAGATGGTGGATCTCGTGGCTAAAAAGTTTAGTCAGCTATTCACGTACCATTGGAGCTTCGAGCTATAGGTCAATAAGGTCCCTTGGTAGTTCAATGGATTCAAGATGAGAATCAGTTTTTGGGTCAGTTTGAAGTGTTCAAATTGACAAAATGGAGTTTGATTATATATGATATGATTAAACTGGTTAATTATATATGATATGATTGATATTATGTATGAGATATATTATTTGGAGGAAAATAATATAAATATGATTTATATCTAGTGGAGGAGAAAAGACTATGGTTCATATGTTGCATTTGATGTGATATTAAACCATAGGTTAATGAATATAATATGATTATATTTATTATTTATTTTTGGACAATTATAGGATAATTGTGCCGATATTTTCTCCGTAACCGTGTGATAGTGGGAGGTTGCTTTCAGTTTTCGTAACTGAAGAATAAAATGAAAATCGTTTTCATTTTGCAAAGGAATCAGTCATTCTCTCACGTATAGTGTATACTGCCTATCACATAGCAAACCAAGAGCCTACACGAAAATTCAACGTTTCTAAACGATCGTATACACGTGCGCAGCTTACTAAACGATCAAATAGGATTTGCTAAACAATTGTCTAGCTTTTCGCGCGCCCGAGCGTTTACTAAATGATCGTTTATATGATCACGACCTATTTACTAAATGATCGTGTACCTCTTCCTAAACAATGAAGCATCGTCTATACGATAGACATTAGCCTTCTCCCACTTACTTGGTCGTGGTATACGATTTGCTCTTCCTCCTGTCCTCTACCAAATCCAATAGAGCCCACACCTCCTAGATTCTCACACCGAGAATACTGAGGGTTCTAAGTGGTGGTGCCCCTCCTGTTGCTGTGTTTGTGTGGAGTCCGTTCGTGGGTAGACAATCAGGTTTTTGGTGGGCGATTACTTGGATGTTCTCAGCAAGAGCGAGAGGAGGAGTCCTTGGCGAGAATGAGATTTTCTGTGAAGAAGAGTTCTTCAACTGGTACGTTTCTTGTTCTTTTGTTGCTTAAGTTTTGAAAGCATGCCTATAATTAGTTGTTAAATGCATATCTAATCTGGTAGATTGTAAATGCGGTAATTCTGTCACAATGAGTTTGGAACGATCTTGCTTCCGCTCAAAGGTACTCTTGTATAAGAGTTCCTTCAACTATAGGTAGTCAACTCGTTGGTTTAAGCCAAGCACACACCCTAATTATCAATTAAAGCCTAAGCCATAAGTAAACTAAATGCTTCAATCCTATTGGGTTTAATAACGTCCATATAAAATTAAAACCATTTGCATTAAGCCTAAAGGTTCCATTGTATAGTTAGTTAAGTCAGTTGGATAATCTAATTAACTAACCAAGTTACCTTTGAACCTAAGGTTTATGGATAGCCTATATTCCTTAGCATACCTCTAGATTTTAGCTAGATAAACAAGAAAGAACGCGCAAGTTACAAATCCTAGCTAAGACATACATTTATAGGTAGGGGCGTCAATCTATACATAAACATATATCTAAATCAAACAAGATTCAAGGAACATAAATCAAGATTCAGTTTAACAAAGAAAATCTCAAGAAATTACATTGGGTTCCTTGCTCCAAAAACTAGAAAAACTCATTTACCTACACAATCCATAGACGAGTTGATAGCACCCAAAATGTGCTATCTTAGTGCCTCTAATCTAGCTCATTTATGATGTTTAATGTGTTTTAATATCTATATTTGTAGGGATTCGAGCAAACATTGCATTCCAGAGTGTTACAGGCCGTTCCGAGTTAATTTGGAGCAATTAGGAGCTAAAAAGAGCAATTGGGCTTCAAAGAAGTGAAAAATATCAAAATGCCCCCAAGAAGGTTGGTACAGCAATGTTATGCTCCGCATCGCGTGCGGTGCAATTTCTAGAAAGGCACCGATTTTGGTGTGAAACCTTGTGCTTTAACAAGATGTTGTGTGAGGGCCTAGAACGCCGTGACACTGCCCTTCAGTGTGCAGCGCCTGTTAATTGTTATATATAATTTCCTTGAATTTAGGTTTAGGGGGAGGAGACTTTAGGCCGATTTTGAGAACTCTAAGATCTATTTTGGCCATTGGCCAAAATCCATGAGTTTACTTTAGATTTTGAGTTATATTTGTATATTTTGACATTAGGATTCAGTTTTGATGAACGGTTGAAGGCCCAAATGTTGATTTTGAGGTTTGATGGGCATTTTTTATGGATATTATGAGATTTTGGTAATTGTTCTTGGGGTTTTCTGCTTGTTCTTATTTTTTGTTCTTTGATTGAACTCCTAGAATGCATGCTAATAGATTTAATTGAAAACTAAATTGCTAATACTCGTATGCTCATTTGCCCACACTATGCATATTGTAGGTATTCGTAATTGTATCTATAGCATGCTTAATTTGAATAGTAATAGGTTTTAATTATAGCTCTAGATCGACTGCTAGGATTCTAGGGTTATCAGTAGTAAAAGATAATAAAATCTAAGGATTGGAAATATTGGTTAGATTTGACCAATTTAACTTAATGTTCTAATCAAACAAAAAGCTCAATGCGATTAGCTAAGTAAACAGGCTTGTGTGACAATACTTAGTTAATTTAGGAATCAACATCATCGTTGGTTTTTCTTAGGGAGTTTGTCCGGGTTTTTGGAAATTTGATTAGGTTTGAGAAGTAGTTAACCATGTACATTTGCATGATTAATCAATGAATTTATCCATAGATAGCCCAACAATCTCTTAACTGGCAAAGGTAATCATGTTTATCACACACACTCTCTCAATCTATCTTACTTTCTGCAATTTAAAATCCTGCATTTAGTTTTCTTGTCAACTCAAATTCCAAAACCTCTCATCTTTACTACTTTCCAAAGACCAATTTAGTTGAGAATATTTTATCTTAGGCTTCTACGTGATTCAACTGCATTTTTACTACTAAGACTACTTGATAGTTGAAGTTCTTAACCAATGATTATAAATATTTTGATTGATAGGATGAGATGAAGAGGAGTAGCTCCCATGTTCGACTACAACAAAAAAATATACAAAATCCGAAGCTAAAGAAGCTAGATATACATGGGAAGAAGAAGAAATGGGAGAAAGACTTATGCCTCCATGATTTCTAACATGATAACCCCTAGAAAAATGAAGAGGAGTTACAATTAGTACATATCCTTTCATATAATAACTAAAATTCATATAGACACGTCCGTTACATATAGTACACAACCCTTCACATAATAACTAAATATTTTCCAAGAATAAATGCAAACTTTCCTATTTTTCTTTGTTCCCATCTCCATTTTCAAAATATCATTATATAAAGAATCGTAGAATGATAATTGAAGTTTTCGTTATTTGTAAAAAAAATATTGGATCATGCTAGAATAAATCCTTGACAATTCATAAACTTATTTTCTTCGATGAAAAGGTATGATTATTATATTCATATTTAAATTTTGATTTATTATTGTTCATTAGCAAATATGTTTGAAAAAAATAAAAAATTAATAGTATCTTGAAGTTTAAATTTTGATACATTATTGATTAGCAGATTTATTTCAAATGTTAACAAATATTTGGATTATTTTCAAATTTAAATTTTGATTCCATTGGAAATTCATTTTCATTTTCTTTATTTCTTTTAATAAAAAGTTCATTTTTCTAAGGAGACGGGGGGAGAAATTACAATAAACTTTTTCTATTTTCAATTTGACAGATGAGTCGTCTCCTAATTTGGCCAATTATTTCATATATGAATTGAAATTTAGATTGAAAAAATAAGAAGCAAAAAGAAACAAAAATTGGGTCGATAGAAAAGAAATAGAAATGAGTTTGAATAGAAGAAAAAGGGAGAAGAAGGGATGTGAAAGTAAATGATAAGGTTCAAGAACGAGTTTTACCAATGTTAATTATGTTGGATTCAGAAATATAGCAATTGTGAATTGGCTTTGGACTTGAAAGAGCGACAATACTATAGAAGACATTGTAAGGGGTGTCACAATTTCATTCATGATTACGTTTTTTATCAAGGCTTCCACTTCATGGTTCTTTGTGCGAAATAATTACAAGAAGCTTTTTTATTTTCAATTTGTCAAATGGATCTTCTCCTAATTGGCAAATCATTTAATATATTTTATTTTTCTTTTTCCTTTTGGTAGTGACACAATTATATGGAGTGACTTCCTTTTCAACCATAAAAAATATTTATAAATTTGTGTTATCTTAAAATTTAAATATTGAACATATAGTTTTTGTTGCTTCAAGAAATTGTATATTATTATTATTTTATTGTTTTCAGTTAGATCTTTGATCAGATTTTGATAGTTTCGACTTTAGCATAATCTTAGATATCTTATTTATGTGTTTGAACCAAAACTTTTATATGTCTTTCATGTGTTTGAATTTATTTATTTTTAATTCATTGTGTTAGGAGAACCACTCATGAGTATGACAACAATAGTGATAAGTAACATAATCAAATTTGATAGATTCAAAAGTTCTAAAAATAAAGTATTAGTACCATATACATTTCTTCTCAAATTTACTTTAATAATAACATTTACGCTATTTATATAGAAGAGAAATAAACCATTTTGAGTGGCAGAGCAACAATAATAATCATTAAAGATTTTATTCATGAGTTAATGATATATACCGTTATTTCATCACTTTTTAATTTCAGGTCAAAAACTTGTAAATTTTTTCCATGAAAAATATATTGATTCAAAATCTATATGTCACCGTCAAAATTTATGTTTCAAGTGTTTCCAAAGATCTTAAAAAACATGCAAGTTATTTTATATTTATTGCAAACTAATCTAAAATAAGATATATATAATTGGCCCTTAAATATTTTATTATTTTTAATTATTATGTTAGATATTTATTATTTAAACTTACTAAAATTTATATTAATTTGTTATTAAAAAATTTTACCAACAAAATTAATGTTCTAAACATTTTTAGCTACATTATGTCAAAAGGAAAAAAAAAATACCCACATGCATCACATGTTTTATAGCAAGTTATTTTTAAAGGTAGATCAATCTAGAAACCTTAATCCCAAAGTTGAGGAACAAAATTTGTAATTTAACTAATTTTAAGGAAAATTTCGAAAAAATTCACAAAATGACCTGAAACCTAAAAACTTTTCTACCAATGACCTATTCCTAAAAACTTTTCTACCACTGACCTTTTGTCTATGCGAAATTCCAAAATTACCCCCAGTTTTTAAAAAGCCTTCAGACCGTTTGGTGAACGCACGTCTCTACAAATACTTTACAACGATAGGGTCTCCTTCTATTTCGTTCATTTCATGATCGTTGAGAGAATACTAAGCGAGCATTTAGAGAATTAAGCGAGTGTTTAGATATTACTAAGCGATCGGATAAAGATTACTAAGCGATCGTATAGAGAATACTACAAGATCGTTTAGGCATCTATTATGCGATCGTTTAGCTAACTGTTACGCGATTGTTTAGATATCCATTATGTGATCGTTTGGCTAACTGTTACGCGATCGTTTAGTTTTTGTTATACGATCATTTAGATATCTATTATGCAATTGTTTAGATATCTATTATGCGATCATTTAGTTTTTCTTATATGATCGTTTAGGTTTTGTTATACGATCGTTTGGTTAACTGTTATGCGATCGTTTAGATATCCATTATGCGATTGTTTGGCTAACTATTACGCAATCGTTTAGTTTTTGTTATACGATCGTTTAGGTTTTGTTATGCGATCATTTAGATTTCGTTATGTGATCATTTAGTTTTTGTCATGCGATCGTTTAGATAAATTTGTACTAAATTTGTAGAATACAATTGGTGTTGTACATTTAACTAAGCAAATAAATAGCTAAGCAAATAAATAACTAAGCGATCGTTTAGATAAATTTGTGCTAAAATTATATATTGTACAGTATAATTGGTGCTAAAATTACATATTGTACAATATAAATTTGTACAGTATAATTGGTGTTGTACAAAAAACAAACGAAGTGAAAATTACATATTGTTTAGTCTAGATGGGCCAGTGCCAAGTGTTATCAATGTTTGTCTGCACGTTTTCTTGTTATGTCCTCTCTAACCACATCGTGTACACCTGTGTATTAGTCATAGCACCTCTCCCATTGAAGGTATCCTGACGGTTTGATGTCGACCTACACTTACTACCTTTTGCGGTGGTAGAATTGGTTCAAAATCTCCAACATATGGTCTTCGAACCCATTCTTGATTGTGTTCGATTGGGAAGATTGGTTCGGCGTAAGCAACAAACACACATTCAACTGTAAACCATTTTGCACATAATTTTTTAACATTAATGTTTCTTAGGGTCGTTGCAGATATTGCATAGGAGCACGGGATCTCGAGGCAATTAAACTTCATACAGGTACATGTCTGTGAATGAAGATCAACCAACCCCCCCAAATATCCATCGTCCACATTAATTATATGCATATCCACTGGGGAAACACGATATGTTCTAGACATCAATTTTGATTCCTTAAGAATACTCATTGCGTAATCAGTTACAATGTTTGTGCATGCCATTACATGTGTACGTCGGATATAGAACCAACCTTGTAGCCACTTGCAGATATGCTCTAATAACTTTGTGATTGATAGTTTTTGGGCATCTTTCAACACTCCATTGAGACATTCTACTATATTTGTCATCATCTTGTCATACCTACAATGGACTTGATAAACCCTTTCCCACCGTTGTAATCTAACTTCCTCAAGATAGGCCATCACACCAGGATATTGATGGAGCTTAGCTCAATACATTTGAAACTCAGACATTCTATAAGCTTTCACCACTAGGTAGAAGTGGGATTACGCCCTTATTCTTGAATTTGTCAACCAAATTGTTCTGAATATGATATATACATAGGACATAAAATGCATTATGGAATATACTTGCAACAACCTTTGCAATTGAGATGTGACGATCAGATATAATCACTAAATTGGGAATGTCTCCTATCAAAGCCTTCAAATGAGTGATAAACCAAGTCCATGATGCATCGTTCTTACCATCTACAATACTAAAGGTGATAGGATATATGTTGTTATTGTCATTGATACACGTTACTATTAACAACATACCTTTGTATGTCTCATGCAAATGGGTCCCATCAACAACGATTACTGGACAGATGCAGTTTAGAAAACCCCTGATACACAGACCAAGTGCCATGAAGACGTACTTAAAGTATTGTCTATCCTCCACTTCAACCTCAAATATCATACCTAGATTTATAAGCTTAAGTGCCTCACCATATGCCCTAACAATAGCATATGATCCATCTAACGACCCTCATGCATACATCAATCCGTATTCTCTAGTGCGATAAGCCCATCCATAACTTATGTTCACTCCATAATCTCATCGGACATCCTTAATTATATCCCTTAGGTGGTAGGTTCAACCAACTTGTTCGTATTTGGACTTGATTAAGTGTCCAATAACCCAATATTTTGCTTGTCGATGATTACCAATTCTCATTTCAAGAGAACATGACTTTCGCAAGGTGTAACTGATACAAATAACGGCATCCGGGATGCATCACTGCCTTATAAAAAGAAGCTAAGATCTTCATCGTCGATTATGTGAATTGGGGGAGTCAGGACCAATAGATTGTGGCAACATTTGATGTGTATATCAAACATATCTGGATCAATTTCAGTCATTGGTGCATCATACTCACTAATTCATTAACTGTTATATCATTTCTGACTTTCAGACCTTTCATATGACCACCAACATAATTTCTTTTGGACTCATCCCAATCCCCACCAAATCGTACAAATATGGAAAGTAGCATCATTAATCTACAATGGGATAAACAAATCATTGATAAGTGAATGATCGTTTATACATTACTATGCGATCATGTATAAATTACTATGCGATCGTTTATACATTACCATGTGATCGTGTATAAATTACTATGAAATCGTTTATACATTACTATGTGATTGTGTATAAATTACTATGCGATCATTTATATATTACTATGTGATCATGTATAAATTACTACACAATTGTTTATAATTTACTAATACGATTGTGTAGTAAACAATTGTATAGTAATGTATAAAAGATCGCATAGTAATGTATAAACGATCATATTGTAATTTAATGCTAAACGACACTTATATTGTAATGAACAATTGTGTATATATTACTATACGATCGTTTATAGTTTACTAAACAATCGTGTATAAATTACTACACGATCGTTTATAATTTACTATACGATCGTATTGTTATTTATGAACGATCATGTAGTAATTTATACATGATCACATAGTAAACGATTGCATAGAAATGTATAAACGATCGTATTGTGATTTAATGCTAAACGACACTTATTATGAAAGTGATCTGGGACAAGAAATCGTACATTGAATGAAGGGTTGAAGATGTCGTTGAAGGAAGAAAAAATGTGGACTGAATTTGACGATGAAAGCGATCAACGAAAATGTTGAGCTAAAACTCTGAGAGAAAACTATGAGAGAACAATGAGAGAATTTCGTGGGGAGTTCGACGACAGAAAGTGAATAATGAGAGTGACGTTCCATTCTCTTCAATGCTATTGGAAGAATATTAGTTGGGAATAAATATTTTGGTGGAATCTTGGTGGTGCATTGAATGCACATTGAATGAAGGGCTGAAGAAATCGTTGAAGGAAGAAGAAATGTAGTGCGATCTGAAGGCTTTTTAAAAAATGGGAGTAATGTTGGAATTTTGCATAAGCAAAAGGTCAGTGGTAGAAAAGTTTTTGGTTTTTGGGTCATTTTGTGAAATTTTTGAAAAATTTCACAAAATTCCAAAATGTTTTGATACCAATGACCTCTTTCTAAAAACTTTTCTACCACTGACCTTTTACCCATGCGAAATTCCAAAATTACCCTCAATTTTAAAAAGCCTTTAGACCAAAGCCTTCCATCTTCTTCCTTCAACCATTTCTCAAGCATTCAATATGTATTCAATGCAACACCAACATTCCAACGAAGTACTTATTCCCTTACTAATATTCTACCAATGGAAGGTCACTCTCAATATTCACTTTTTGTCGAACTGTTGGGGTTGATGCCCTAAATCTCGCAGGGTTCTATAGTTTGTAAAACTCATTGTTTATTAATAAAATATATGATATTTTACTTTATCTTTTTTGTTGCATTAACCACAATCCAATGAACTAATATCCAACGTTATCTTGTAGCTTAAACATGTGTGCAGAGACATACAGGTGGATCATGTTTAAGTGTTAACCTAAAAGGTCTGTAGTAGATGGATAAGGCTATGTACCTGATCCTAGTGATACTATGAGTATGCCCCGCTTTATAGGTGTTACAATTGTTGTAAAGTGCTACAAATGATTTGATCCTGATCATTCATGTATCGACATGTGAGCGAGGATATTCTATACAAAGGAGTTTGTATAAGACCAAACCACAAAATGTCTAGTCTCATTATATAACGTCGTTCATAATAGAGACTTACGTTTCACTAAGATGACCATAGGTAACATGACTTGAATCCTAAATAAGTTATGAACTTCATCCTATGAGGGCGGTCTTTTTATTTGTACGGGTGAGAGTGGCCAGATTGTCGACTCAATAAGCCTACCATTTTGAGGATCTGTTTGAATGGGGAGCTGGGAATGTAGCTACACAAGATGGAATTCACTATTTTCCCGAGGTTGGGGTAAATAGATAAATTGCTCTCTTAAGGGCTGGTTCCGGGGCTTGAACAATGTGGCGCCACACATTCTCCTTGCCCTAGAGGGGTTTAGTCATAGTTGGACTATGATTTATTGTTCATTAGAGAAATCAATGATACTTAAGGAGTTAGATGTAACTATAGGGGCAAGACGGTAATTTTAGCCCAACTATATTTACGAGCAATTTGTGAGGGGTCATGTACTGTTGATTGGTTGTATCCAATAGACACAAAAATATATTTATAGTACAAAGAGTGCAGCTGTCAGTCTGTAGTGGAGTGTCCTACAGTTAACGGATGGTGAATAATTTAATTAAAGAGTTTGCTTAATTATTCATGAACCATTGAAGCTTCAAGCTACAGGTCCATGAGGTCCCTCTGGTAGCTCAATAGGATTAAATGAGAATCAGTTTTTGGATTAATTTGAATTATTCAAATTAAATGAGAAATTTAATTATATATGATATAATTAAGTTATTTTAATTATATATGATATAATTATTTGTATTTAATACATTTGTGAGAGGAAATAAATATTTGAATATGATTCAAATATTAATTATATGAATTGGATTCATATTTATTAAATTTAATATAAATGTTATATTAAATGTCATATATTGAAAGAAAAGAAACTATAGGTTATATTGTATATGATACAATATTAAAACTATAGGTAATATGTTATATTTAATATAACATATAGTTTAATTATATATCATATGAATAATTGGTTATCATATTTAAATATATTATATATATATATATATATATAATGTTCTTTAAAACAAATTAATTTTATTTATTAAAATTAATTTAATTAATTAAGAGAGAGAGTAACAACTTCTTCCCCTCTTTTCACGTGGGTGGTTTTTGTTTTGATTGGTTATTATTTTGGGAGACTCCTAGATTAATATGATCATCCTGCAAGAAAAGAGAATACAGAGAAAAATAAATGCTCTGTGTGTGTGTGATCTCTAGAGAAATTTTCTTCCCTTCATCTCCTCTCACAATTTTATCCCTCTCCTTCCAAAATAGTCAGAGGCCCACCACTCTTGGGTTCTCTGCCTAAGGATATACCGAGGTTTTGTCATGGTAGTGCCCATTACTGATCGAGGGATTCTTGAATACAAGTCTACAAAGGTAAAAGTTCAAACCTTATGTATTTTGTTTCTAAAAGCATGCTGAATTAATTTTGTAACTACATAATTTCTTGTTTTGGTTCTGTAAAATTTAATTCTGAAAAAAAAAATAGGAATTGGGACGATCCGCTTTCGCTCAAAGTTTCCTTCAACGAGTCCTTCACGAACTCCCCACAAAATTCTCCCATTATTCTCTTGAAGTGTTATCTCAGAGTTTCAGTCCAACATCCCCATCGACCGCTTTCATCGTCAGATTCAGAAACATAGAGAATGTAAGTGATATCCAATATTTCTTGTCCCAGATCGCTATCATAATAAGTTTCGTTTAGCATTAAATGAATGATCGTATAGTAATATATACACAATCGTTCATTGCAATATAAATGATTGTTCATGAATTACTAGATGATCGTGTAGTAAGTTATAAACGATCGTGTAGTAAGTTATAAACGATCGTGTAGTAATTTATAAACGACTGTGTAGTAATTTATAAATGATCATGTAGTAATTTATAAACGATCGTGTAGTAATTTATAAACGATCGTGCGATGTGTAGTACTGTATAAGCGATCGTGTAGGTATAAACTTTCGTTCATAAATTTATATGATCGCATATACAATACTAAGCGAATACTTATAAATAGTTGGGCAATCATTTATCAATTACTAGGAAATTTCTAAAACTTTTATGGGACATTGCTTAAGATTTGCTTATTCCATTGCAGATCAATGATGGTACTTCACATCTTTGTGTGCTATGGTGGGGATTGAGGTGAGTCCGGAAGAAATTATGTTGAAGGTCATATAAGGGTCTAAAAGAGTGAACGATCTGATCTATGGGGTGTTAACTCTCGGAGGACGACTAAGGTCTGAAAGTAAAAAATGATATAACAATCAGTGAATTAGTGAGTATTATGCACCAACGACTGAATATCAATCCGGATGTGTTTGATATATACATCAAATGTTGTTTCAATTTATTGGACCCAGTTCCCCCAATTGACATAATCGATTATGAAGACCTTAGTTTTTTTTTTTTTTAGAAGGAAGTGATGCATCCTGGATGCTGTTATTTGTATCAGTTACACCTTGCGAAAGTCATAGAGTGCACACAGATGATATGTACTAACATTGTAATCCAAGTGATCAACCCATTTCAATCACTCAAAACTTTGGGTTTACAACCATTCCAACACGTAATATTCACACCATGTCTTCACTGGATGATCATATTGAACCATGTAAATTGGAGGATGACCGAAGTTAAGCTTGGTTTGGTCACAACAATGAACCCAAATGTACTTCACAGTTTGATACTGAACATGAATATGGACAATCTTCAGGAACACAAACTTCTTTAACACCTTACATCCATGTTCTAACCCCACCCGTTCCCGTCCCATTAGTTGTGATTGCTTCAGTTCAATTGCATTCCACCATTCCAACCCAACCATTTGTAGATATACCCAGACCATCAGAGGGCCCTTCATATGACGGCCTCGTCACAATACCTCATGACTGTCTGAATGACGAGGATATAAAGGTCGGTCCAATTTTCTTTTCGAAATATGATTTGTCAGTTAAATTATCGATGCTTGCAATAAGAAAGAACTTTGAATACCAAGTTAAAAAGTCAACAAAGAGCTTTCTAACTATCCGATGTTTGGTTGAGGAATACAAGTGGGGGGTCTGTACAAAAAAAATGAAAGAAAGTGATTCCTTTAAAGTGATGAAATATCCCAACAAACATACATATTCTATTGAAATGAGAATGGGTAATCATCGATAAAAAAAAGTTGAATTATTGGACATTTAATCAAGTCCAAATACAAACAAGTTAGTTGAACATACCGCCTGAGGGATATAATTGAAGATGTCCGATGAGATTATGGAGTGAAAATAAGTTATGGATAGGCTTATCGCACCAGAGAATATGGATTGGTGTTCGTACGAGGGTCGCTTGAAGGATCATATGCTATTATTAGGGCATATGGCCAAGATTTTTAGAAATTCGATAAACACTCCCTTTTAAAGACATAACATGCAAAACATGCAACTTTGAGTTTGATGAGAATTTAATACTAAAAAATCTACTAACTCAAAGTGGGATTTAAGATTATGTAAACGATCATTTAAGACTATGTAAACGATTGTTACCATTTGAGAATATATAAACGACTGTATAGAAATACATACCTTATTCAGACGATGGACTATCATATTTATTTCGTTCAGTTGTTGGCCCATCAGATGATGTTGGACAATAAATGTATCTCCTATCTGATGGACCATGGTAGTCAACTTCGCCAAATCTTTTCGAACTTCTTTAATTTCCTCCCTAAGGACCTTGTAGGATTTAGAATGATGACGTCTTGAGGACTTCTACTACCTCTTGCCCTTTAGGGGGTTAGTCTAAACTGACATACGTGGTGTCGGCTCTATACGTTACACATTTATAGGTTGATCTACATGGGGTTCATGCTCTTCGTGCCCCCTAGAAGACTCTGAGTATCGATAGAGTGTTCAACCCCTTCGATCCTTCTTTCTCCAACAACGTGAACCACATTAAGTCTTTCCAGTCGGTCCTCCTTTTACCTTATCTTCTCTGCGCTAGGTACAAGTCTTGACACAACAATAGTCTGTATATAAACAAAGTCTGTATATAAACAACTTAGCAAGTAAAAATGCATGAAACTATAAACAAATGAGCAAGTCAGAAGCGATTATTTACCTTTTTTTTGCTGGAAAACATTATTTCTCAATGATTGGTAAGATGGAGCACAAGAACAAGTCCATATAAGAATTCTAGAAATTGCAACCTTGTTGACTTTGGTGGCTATGAACTTACTTGATGTGGATAAAATTTTGTAAGCCCAAACCTACGATATGGGAACTTTGTTACACGTACATAACACACAGGTTCAATTTATATAAAAGTGAATCAGAAACAAAAATACATACCTGGAATGCAAGTGCGAATCCCTTTATATAGTAATACGAGGCACGATGATCATTTTCTGCTTTCTTTGAATCATAAGCCTCATTCTTCCTGCACATGATAGTCTTCATGTTATTCAATGTACGTTTATAAAAGAGAGAAGACCAATTGTAATGTACAAAGACTTCAAGGTCATCGGCAATCCCAAATATATTCACATCGAATTGGGTTTTCTTGTCTTTTCCAATCATCACTGTTTCAATGAATAGCGCCAATGCTAAGTTGACAACATTTTCGTCGTTAGTAAAATTGAACTTCTCGAATGCGATCTCCACATCCTTGCAAGAACTATCCTTTTCATTTGGGTCCTTCGGTCCAAGAATGAGTTCTCGCAGCCTTTCACCGCTTGTTTCTCTTTCTACTATTTCCCTAATCAGCCACAACCTAGTTATCAGGTTAAAAGCGTCTTAGGAGAATGTTACCTTCTTCCTTAGAATGTTGAATGATATAACGTCTGGGTTTGCATCCGCTACCTCCCTTACCAGAAAGTGGTGCAAAAGTTGTCCATTAAAAACAAGATATATATCCAACAGTGGACCAAAGACAATTTTCCTATACAATCTTATCTGTTCTTCTGTCAACTTATTCTTAATCACAAAGGCAGTTTTGTGGACTTGGCAAGAGACTGTAGCAGGGAAATATTTCTCAGGAGGGACGTCCATCTTACCAATCTGACAAGCGTGTACACTGCAACAATTAGTAAACAATCGCAAAACAAAAATTAAACGATCACATAACAGATATCTCAACGATTGCATAACAGATGTCTAAATGACTATGTAACAGTTAGATAAACGGTCGCATAATAGATGACTAAACGATCATACGGTATAAACCTAAACGATCATACAATAAATATCTAAACAATCGCATAACAGTTAGCCAAATAATCGTATAACATATAGCTAAATGATCGTACGATATAAACCTAAACGATCACACAATAAATATCTAAATGATCGCGTAACAGATAGCTAAATGATCATACGATATAAACCTAAATGATCACACAATAAAAATCTAAATGATCGTTTAGAATTCTCTATTCGATCTCTTAGTAATCTCTATTCGATCACTTAGTATTCTCTATTCGATCAATTAGTAATATCTATCTAATCACTTAGTAATATTTAAACGCTTGCTTAATATTCTCTAAACACTCGCTTAGTATTCTCTATCCGATCACTTAGTATTCTCTCAACGATTGATTTCGAACGAATACGCGATTAAACCCTAAAAGATAGTCAAACCTCGAATATCAACATGCATTCTTCAAGAAGAAGAGTCTCATATCTTTTAGATCACGATGACAGTGGCAAGTTGATAACGGGCAGAAACGCACGTTATTACAGTGCAAAGTGATAAAACAATGTAGGATTGCGACGGTAAAAATATATAATATTGCATCCAAAAGCATTAAGTTTGCAACATTGCGATCGCATGCGTCCATTGCATTAAAATAGCTAACTTATGTATTTTATGCAGGAAAATGCGTTGACGCAAGGCGAAAATGCGATCAAAAGAAATTAACGTCTGAGCGCATTAAGAGATTGCGACCGTAAGGCTATGTGATCATTTGCGCTTGCGAAAATATGCTCAAGAAGGTGGCTACATAAGGTCGGCGCATCAAGGTGAAAGCTTAATAAATCACGATGGGACAAAAAGCTGATGATGGTCGATTCTGAATTAAGTTGACAAGCCATTATAGGAAGTACACTCAACTTTTCGGTGACAAATATTCGGCGCATCAGATAGAGAATTAATGACATCCCATCAGTGCAATCATTCGAGAGAAAAAGTTTTTCACCCTAAAGCTCTATAAATACCGAAGGTCACCTTCGTTGAAGGATTTCGCTCAGTTCGGAGAATTCACCATAGATAGCCGTAGTTTGTAATTTTAGATATTTTAGAAGGCGGAAACGAGTGAAGGGAGATTACACTGAGAGATCATCTCGGTGAACTCAGAAGAGTGCCGGGAAGCGTCAAAACCAAAGAGAGGGCCAACTTTTGTGGAAGCAAGAACATCTTTTGGGTAAAATAGAGATAATGCAGTGTAAAAGCCTTGGGAAGCAAGATATTGCACCAGACTCTCTACCCTTATTTTCCATTGTCATTTTGTACTCTGAACCTATTGATAAAATGGAAATTTCATCTTTATATTTGTCCACTCTTTTTACATTATGCATGATTAGCTAAATCTGTCGAATGGGTTGAAAAGGTCTTTAGCTAGCATAACTTGAGATCTTCATTCTATGCGATCATCTTGTATTATGTATGCGCCATTTGTCCATTAGAGATACTCGGGAGGGTAGTCTAAGGATATAATCTAGGCTTGGAAAAGTCAGATTAGAATCTAGGTTCGGGAGAGTCAGATTAGAACCGTATAATCAAGAGATAGAAGCTTAGGAATAAGTTCTGTTTGCTATTAACGCATCGCATGCACTCTAAAGATAGGATATGATTGTATGCGGTCACCTTGTACCTGTGTGCATCTTTCATCATCGCATAGGCAAGAAGTAAAGACTTAGGAATAAGCTCTATAGACATCATCGCATACATCGCATGCATCCTAAAACTAGGAGCTATCGCATTTGCATTGGAAAATGAATTGCTGTCGCATGAGTGTAGCATGATCGCATAGCTTGAACGCATTCTCAGGAAACGCTAGCTAAAGATCTTTTCAACCCATTTTCCCGTATACTCATCGCATCTTTTGTATTATTAACTCTTTTCTCAACTCCGCCGCATACACTTTATACTGAAAACAACAAACCAATCAACACTTTGATTTATTTGTTACCGCAAAATAATCGAAATTTACCATCGCATACTGTGCCCTTAGTCCCTGTGTTCGACCCTGGGCTTACCAGGCAACTCAATAGGATTTATACTTGGGTCTTATTGAGAAAACTTGCATGCACAACGCATATTCCACCATCGCATTTTACACAATTATTTCATTGCATAACACCACGCATCACAAATGCGTAGAGACGATCGGCGAGAAACTTGCAAGGAGTGCTCGACTGAAGTTCAGAGAGAAAACAGGAGCAAATTTGAGAGAATTTTTTTTTGTAAAGAAATGCCTTGAGAAGGAAATGACCTATCGTTGTAAAGTATTCGTAGAGGCACGTGAGTACCAAACGGTCTGAAGGCTTTTTAAAGTTGGAGGTGATTTTGGAATTTTGCATGGACAAAAAGGTGAGTGGTAGAAAAGTTTTTAGGAAAAAGTCATTGGTAGAACTTTTTTTTGATTTGTGGATTATTTTGTGAAATTTTCCTAATTTTAAAGTCATTAACCGTGAGTTTTGATAAAAAGAAAATCATTTTCCCTGCAAAGAACTTGCCATCGCGAGCGTTGATTCAAACGTCTATTAGCCGTCAGATCTAGGGCATAGAAGACTGAAAAACCCTAATATAGCGATATTCTTCAGCCACTCATCGGTTCTTTTGTTCCACTCTTACAATTGTTCAGCAACAGCTTTAGAGGGTTCCGACGAGAGCGGAGAAGATGGTCCAGCGGCTCACTTACCGTAAGCGGCACAGCTATGCCACCAAGTCCAACCAGCACCGCGTCGTCAAAACTCCGGGTAAATTGACATTGTTCTTCTACCATGCCTTGAAGCTTTCTCTGAATTACATCTCATATCGTTTGTTGTTTTGATGAAGTTCCTGTTCCTGTATGATTCTGCATTATTTGCACGATCTGGTCTCTGTTGCTTATTTGATGATGTGTGATTTGATTCTTAGGTGGAAAGCTTGTGTACCAGACCACGAAGAAGAGGGCCAGTGGTCCTAAATGCCCTGTTACTGGAAAGAGAATTCAAGGGGTGTGTTGCATTTTCTTTTCATCGTTAAATAAGCTAACTTCGGAGCTGTAGATTTTGATTTTGATTTTTTTTTTTTTTTAGTTTCGTTTAGTATTGGGTATTTTGTGGAGTAATTTTTGCAAGTGTTGGCTGGTTGGATTTGGAGGTCTTCATATCTTAATGCTCTTTTGGACTTGGAATTCTCTGTACATCGTAGTTAAACATGATTTTGCGTATGTTTTGTTTGATTTATTCGTATATAACTAGTCGTACGGGCAGCCGTTGTTCTTGTTTTGTTTTTCATTTTGATCAAATTATGTTCAATTCTAGAACTGGTTCTCATAATATTTCCATCTGATTGATGGTTGATATCTGGTATAATCTGTTTCTTCTAACAGATTCCTCACTTGAGGCCTGCTGAATACAAGAGGTCTAGGTTGGCTAGGAACCGAAGGACTGTCAACCGCGCCTATGGTGGTGTACTGTCTGGAGGTGCTGTTAGAGAGAGGTGATGTTCATTACTGCATTGCAATGTCATCCCAGTGTAGACGGTTGCTTGATCATTTCTAAAGAACTTCTCTTAATGTTGTAGGATTATAAGAGCCTTTTTGGTTGAAGAGCAAAAGATTGTGAAAAAGGTTTTGAAGATCCAGAAGGCAAAGGAAAAACTAGCTGCCAAGAGCTAGAAAGGCTGGTTCGAAAGCACGAACTCTTTTCCATTTTATATATGCTGAGTAAAAATTTTGACTTGGATCAATGACTTTGGAATTAGCTTTGTTTTATTTCATTTGCATTAGTTGTTTGAAGTTTCTTCTGCTAGAATATTCAGTTTATCATTCCTGTTTATGCTGATTTTGCTTCCTTTATTACATACACTCGTAAAGAAAATGCTCTTGAGGTAGCTTGCTTTATTCTGCTCCATCCTGTAACATGTTTTCTCACAATCCAGAAAAGAGAGGTTCCCTTGCAGCTCCCAAACTAAGCCTTAACCATCCACACAATCAATTTTAACTTTAGCCTGCAGGGCATCTTGACAATTTAACTAATGAATGGAGTTTGTAGGAACGTTGTTTCCTTATCTATATGAAGATGCCAATCCCTACTTTATGATCCTATGGTAACCACATTGCATTTGCAATGGATTGGTCATACTGCCTTCACTGTGAGCCCTAGATTGTAGTTCCGATACAAAAATTTTAGGTTGTTTGTAGGTGAAGTCTCTCGTTGCACTTTCACCTTAATTAAGTTTTTTTTCCATTATTTTTTTCAATGCAAGTTGGATTGGGTCCATGTGCTGAAAACTTTGGATGGTTTGACTATTTTTGGGAAGTGCATGGTTATGTCTATGCCAAATAGCCTAAGTTAACATGAGAAAGTCCAAAATCCTTGATTATTTAAAATGTTGTTCGAATCGTTGTTACCTTGGATGGCCCAATATGTGGTCATATTGGAGTTATCTTTTCACTTTTTAGATTAAAGCAGTTGATATTGTCAACATGATCATAGTTCAGCTGTCATGTTCATCAACATGGCCATAGTTCAAGTAATAAAAATGTACTTTCAATGGAAAGATTAGAGGTTAACTCAAAAGATAATAGTCATGCTTAGGAAGCTTAGTTTAAGTCATTCTTTCCCATCCATCTAATAAGCGCCATCTAGTTTTGCTGTAAAAGCTTGCAGAAAGTTGAAAGAGGAATTATTACTTCATGGGTTTTGGCCAAGTCATTAGTTTACAAGATGAATTTCAGCCACGAGTGAAGACATTGTATGGGTTGGAATTGATTTTTAGGTGCATTTGATGATGCTGGTTGGAATTTTGCTACTGTTGTTGGAGTTCAATTACAAGTAATTTATACTAGGATTGAATATGATATGGATCGGAATATCCCCATATATCAATAATGTCAATAGGTCAATAGGTTAAGTCATTTTTTTAAAATTATATCTTCGACAGTTATTGATTTTTTTGTCGATTTTGATTGGTTTTGTTTTTGTTTTTGTTTTGGGTGATAAGATACGTGTGTATGAGTGTATCAGACAAAACAGGAAGGTTACAATTTAGGGTCAAGGGGAATGGAGAATCTTCTCCAAAATAAATGAGCTAATTACAAAATCAATTTCAATTGTTGAACATCAACACAATTGGTTAGTTTCAAAAGAATTGATAGTCCACTTGTAGTGGTGCTACGGTTGGGTCATCTTCACATGGAATCAAATAATTCTCTAAATGAACTCTTAAGTTCGGTGGTAACAGAGAGTTGTTTGGTGTTCACACGATTATGTAATTGAAAGTGCAAGAAGATACGGATTGTAAGAATTTAAATGCTCAGAAGTAATGCTTGGGAAATTAGGAATTCAAACTAACAAGGTTGACTTATCATAGGAAACTAAAGATGAATAGGTTGATTAACATGCAAACACATGATCACGTTGTTCGACAAATCAAACAAGTTTCTCTGGTTCATTAATGAAGATTGCTCCTAATTAAACTATATAATTCAAATAAATTGGGGTCAATAATGTTCATAAACTTTCTCTAAGTTTGCATTAAGAATGAGCAGTAATTTGTCCAGACACATGAGAGACTTGGATAACCTAAATCAAATATGCGATTTAATCCTAAATTCTAACTAGTGTGGACGCCAATTGAGTGGATAGACTACCAATTCAACATACAAGGCCCTAATAATGTTATTAGGTGTTTTAATGTGATATTAATGTATGACAAAATAAAACATAGCACAGAACAAGCATTCAATTCGAGGTATTAGTTGAACCATGAATTCTTATTGAATTAAACAAAGATTCAGAATGTTTGTAACAGCAAAGACCCACAATCTTGATCAAATCATCAAAAAAAAAAAAAATAAAAAAAAAAATAAATAAATAAATAAACAACTTTTCCTATCCCCAAATTCGAATGCTTAAACTCATTGCAACAAGAACTCAACGTCTATAAGCTTCAATACAAGTCGAGGTGCAGGAAGGGTATTTTATGGAGAAAATGGTGAGGAACTCCAGAGAGGACGACTGGTGATGTATCAGATAAAACCTAAAACAAAAAAAAAAATAATCCTTTTTATAAGTTATCAATAGCGCCATGACGTGTAACGATATTGCGGTAGAGGTCGCATACACATTTGTTCTTATGTCTCTAAGGCCCTGTGATGGCACTCCAAACTGCTATGCCTGCCTTATGGTACCAGGGACAACATTGGTCATTTGCGCCTCCTTTTGACCCGATTTGTTGCTTAGGGTTTTGCGTCTTTGTTTTAGCTCACTTCTCGATCGAAGAGCCCAAACTACCTCCAAATTGCTTGATACCTATATAATCATCAATTAAACATGTAAATCATTAGAACGAGACTGAATTTAGTAGGATAGCACTTTTCAAGTGTTATCAAGTCATGTCCAACTAGATTCTTGATCATCCCTAAGCACAATAGAAAAATACAATAAAAATAACTGTTCATTAAGTTGCTAGGGATACGACTCGAGTATCAGTGTTGTCAAGGATTACATATGCAAGAGAGAATCATAGAAACATAATCAATTGTTGAGAGCATTCTAAAAGCCTTTTCTAGCCTATTCATGTACGAGTGAGTGCAAAGCCTTCATTTTAGGCAGTAATGGACTCGAAAAATGCTTTATATAACCCTCAATTTGTTTTTAGTCTACTCATAGCTCGGGCACCAACCATCAAACATTAAGACAATTAAGAAAATAATACATCGACTAAGGTGCTTAAAACAAATTGTAGAGTATCCTCAACTTGCAATCCTTTATTAATAAAACAATTTGTTTAGATTTATGCCATAAAGCTCATGAGTTGTAATGAACATTTTCTCTTTTATTAATAAAATAATTTGTTATTTTATTTTATGTGTAATATTAATCAACATTGTGTAAAATCCAAAGTTATTATTGTAATCTTTAAAAGCCTGTAGTCGACATATTGAAGGATTATGTTTCAATAATGACTTAAAGGGGTAATAATATATTGATAAGTTAGGGTGCCCTATCCTAGTGACACTCTTTATACACCCCATTTTATAATTGTTACAAATGATCTGGTCCAAATTATTTATGTGGAGACATGCAATTGGAGTAATCATATATAATAAGTTTGTATAAGAGTGGACCATAAAGAAATTAACCTCTTGTTATAAACCCATGTTTTTTTTTAGAAGATTAATATTTCAGATAATGTTCCTATGCGACTTAATCTTAAATTCTGAGTGAGTGGTGAAGTATGAACTTCTGATTGTGTGGGCTTATTCTTTGACTTACATGGATAAGAATGACTTTTGTAGCAATTCAATAAGTCAATCATTTTGGGGTTTGACCAAATAGAGAGTTGGGAACATAAACTTTTCATCTTACATAGAAAAAGTAGATGAGTAATCTTGTTACTGCTGATTTCGAGATTTGGAAAATGTGGCTTCACCCTCTCATGTGAGAGGAACTTCGTTAATGTTTTCATCATAAATTGATTGTTCATTAGAAGATCAATGATACTTAATAAGTGGTAGTCTCGGTGAGGTTCAAGGTCAAACACGGGGATTAATTAAATAAAATGAACTTCGGTAATGACTCTTAACTTTAACTCACAGAGGATTTGTTAATAAATGAAGTGATTTATGTGTTGTCAAGCATAAACTTAAATCACTTAATAGGAAAAATATGGATTTGGCAATGAATGTGTTCAAACACACATCACAGTAGTAGTTGTAAAAGAAAATGGAGAAGATGATGGAGTTGAGATAAGTAATCTTCATGCCTTTGAACTTAACGACAAACTTCCATTTATGTTCATAACCTTAAGGAACTCCACCTCTTATCGTTGCTTAATTTCTATTGCAGTTACATTGGAGTTGGCTATTTTTGTTTGATTTCTCATTGTTTGTTGATTCTGATTACTCACCATCGTTTTGGCTTGCCCACACGAGTGTTATGCAATCATCAAACTATGGGTGAGTTCCATTCACAACTCAATTCTTATCAAGCTGAATTTTTTTCCGACGACATCAAAGTTGGTTTTTTTAGGCTTTGAGTTGTAAAAGCCTTCATCTCATCAAATCAAATCTCTCCCACACCCAAATTTTGGATGTCAGTAAGGTTTCCATTCCTAAAAATCAAACATTAAGTTGATTTAGAAAAATTTTGAAAAAGAGGTTTGATTGAAGACTTGATATCGTAAAGAGTTGGGATGCATTACTTTGGGAATGTTGCAACGTTTGTGATCAACACTGTCCTAGTGATTCTATAAAGGGTTTGCATAATATCATCATAGTGGTTATACTAGCACGCAAAATGAAAGAAAATGAATGCATACAGATGACAATCATGAAGCAAGAGAGAAACACATTGAAATTAAAGAAAAACGCAAAATGTTGAGTCCATGTTAATTGAATTCAAGTGTGCAAAATACATTGGAAATACAAAAGAGGAAGGGTAAGTCCTAGAGTGCATCCTTAAATTTTAATAATGGCTTCACTAGCAGGTTCCCTTGGTGGCGGAGGTGGAGCTTCCGGATCCGGCACAGGGAAGTTGATGGGTTTGCGAAGATGCTGAGGAATGATAGGTGGCGAGATGATGGCTTGTGCAAACAGAAATTTCAACATATAATTGAGAATGTAGGGAACTGCTTATCATGGCGCCTGGCCATCACGTCAAGGGATCGCATGATTGGACGCTAAATGGAAGTTTGGAGATAATGCTCCATATAGTCCATTTCTACGTCTAAGTAATTTGCATCAGGAAGGCGCGGAGGCATTCAGATGTTTTGGGGGTTGGATTGGGACGGGTTCGATGTCTGGTTGATGTGGAAGTGGACGCATGAAGTGGGTCTTGATTGGTTGGTTGATTGGAGGGAAGGTTTAAATCAATAGTGGGAAGGCAAGGGTCATTTTGGAGAGTTTGGTCATTGGAAGATGTGGGTTGATTTTCAGTTTGGGGTTGGAGTTGTGGTTCATGAGCATATGGATCTTTTTGTTCTGATGAAGAGTGCGCTTACGGTCGCAGTGAAGTGTTATCAAAGATCTCAGGCTTCAAAGGAGGGGGAGGGGTTTTCTCATGGTCATTGTGCAGATATAATGATAGGACTCCGGCTTAAAGTGCTCGTGAGAGCTCTCTGATTTGGAGTCGTCTCTCTGGTCAGACGCCTTTGAAATGATAACTCTCTTCTTCTTCTTGCATTGTGGTTTCAGTGAAATCATTGCTTATGGTTGCTTTGCTGGCCTGGTCCCTTTATACAATGAAGGTTGGTGCGGCAAGCCTCTGAGTAGGCGATGGAGGAGAACATTGTCAATGAGCGCACTGACATCTACTACCGACTCATCCTACACCCGCATATCTGCATTCGTGCAAAAGACACCAATAGTCCAAGAAAAAAAAGAGCTGCCCTCGTGGCTTGTCTTTAACACTTTGTATTTTTGCTGCAATTATGTGGTCCACATCTAGAGGGATGCATTGCATAATGCAGTATGCCACCATGACCTTGTCCCTTGATATAGTCGTGTCTTGCATTGTAGGGCTCAGGCGGTTAGAGACTTGGATAATGACGTGCGAATGCCAGTCTGAGAGATGTTTCATGTTAACTCAGGGTTGGTCATCACCCTAAATGCATCAACTATACGCTCGAGTGATGAATCTGCAATGATCTGGTTGCCTTCAGCCTCTAGGTTATCATTTAAACTGAACAATGCATTGATATCTCGGGCATTGAATGGGATTGTGCTACCATCAACATCAGTGACATCTTCCTCATCAACCTCACTCTGCTAGAATTTCCTTACTACCATAGTTTGAATCATAGGAGCGTTGGTGCAGAACTCCCTCTAGCCATGATGGTCGATGATATCCAGGATGTAGCATGGGAGGGGCGCAAGTTAAGGAAAAATTCCTTTTTAATAAGAATGTCTGGAAATTACCTACGTCGCCCATGTGCTGATGTTTCATCCTCTGAGGGTTCAACGATGACTTTTTCCTTCTTTTTCTCAATCATCTTTCTTGCTACATTTTTCTTCCTCTTCTCAATCAGCTGTTCACTTTCATCATCTGCGAGTAGCTCCTTCTCCAACTCCGCTGCAATATTCTCCATAGCTTCCTCTTCCTCCAATTCATTTTCAACCGCAACTGCGACATTTTCTGCAACTTCTTCTTTTTTCTATTTCTTGGTCTAATGTGGTTGCAGCTGTTTCCACAGCTTCTTCCTCATGTAATTGTTTCTCAAGTGATGTTGTAGCAACAAATGCGCGAGCTTCTTGGGCAAGTAGCCTCAACTCTTTCTCCATTTGGGCTTTGGTTCTAGCCCACTTGGAAACCACTAGATCATAAAGATCTAGGGCACCTTCTTCCGGCTGCCCCACCTTGATCTTTACATTCTACCATTTGTTCATCAGGTGCTTGACCACTTGTGCCTTTGACTTCTTTGCTGGCAAATAAACTACTTGCTACTTCATTTTCTGGCGACTCCTCGACCTTAGGACCGATTAGCCACACATTTACTTCTTCTGGGTCCATGGGTGAATGTATCCATTAGATCTGAACGCATCAGGTTTAGCAGGTTCTGGCCTAAACACCCATATCTTCTTTAGAGGCCTTGAATTTCAAGGTCGTTTTTCTTCTCTTTCCTTTCTCTTCTTCTCTACTTCCTCCACTAATTTTCAAATAAACCCATCATTAGAGTCCTCAAAATTTGGACTATGAGTTGCCTGCTCTTCAGGGTCATGCATCGTAGGGATAGGCCTTTGGGGTGTGTTGGGATTGATGCCCTAAATCTCGTAAGGTTCTGTAGTTTGTAAACATTTGTATGAACAAGCATTATGTGATTAATAATATATGATATTTTATTCACTTCTGTCTATGAAATATATGATATTTTAGTTGCATTAACCACAAACCAATAAACTAAGATCCATAGTTATCATTGTAACTTAAACATGTATGTGGAGACATACAAGTGGATCATTTTTAAGTGATAACCTAAATGGTTTGTAGTATATGGATAAGGTTGGGTACCTTATCGTGGTAACACTACGAGTATGGCCTACTTTGTAGTTGTTACAAATGTTGTAAAGTGCTACAAATGATTTGATCCTGATCATTCATGTATTAGACATACGAGCGGGGATATTCTATACAAAGGAGTTTGTATAAGATCAGACCACGAAATGTTTAGTCTCGTTATATAACGCCGTTCATAATAGAGACTTTCATTTCACAAGGATGACCATAGGTAACATGACCTTAATCCCGAGTGAGTTGTGAACTCATACCTATAAGGGCGGTCCTTTGATCTGCATGGGTGAGAGTGGCCAGATCGCCGACTCAACAAGCCTACTATTTTGGGGATTCGTCTGATTGGGGAGCTGGGAACTCAGCTACACAAGATGGAATTCACTCCTTCCTCGAAGCAGGGGTAAATAGATAAATTGCTCCGTTAAGGGCTGATTTTGGGTCTTGAACAATGTGGCGCTACACCCTCTGTTAGCCTGAGAGGGGTTTGGTCATAGTGGGACTATGATCTAATGTTCATTAGAGAGGTCAGTGGTACTTAAGAAGTTAAATGTAACTACAAGGGGCAAAATGATAATTTGACCCATCTGTACTTACGAGCGATTTGTGAAGGTTCATCGTACTGTTGATTGGTTATATCCAATGGACACTGAAATATATCTGTAGTGCGAAGAATGCAATTATGGGTCTTTAGTGGAGTGCCCGACAGTTAACGGATGGTAGATAATGTGATTAAAGAGTTTAATCAGTTATTCACGTACCATTGGAGCTTTAAGCTACAGGTCCATAAGGTCTCCTTGGTAGCTCAATGGATTTAAGTTGAGAATCAGTTTTTGGGTTAATTTGAAATGTTCAAATTAATAAGAGTGAATTTGATTGTATATGATATAATTAAATTAATTTAATTATATATGATATAATTGATATAATGTATTTTATACATTATTGTTTGATTGGAGGAACTAATATTTGAATATGATTCAAATATATTTTCTATGAATTAGATTCATAGTTATTAAATTTAATATAAATATGATTTATATTAAATGCCATAAAATAGAGAAAAAGAACTATGATTTATATATTGTATATGATGCAATATTAGAACTATAGGTTGTAAATATAATATGATAAGTTAGTTATAATATTTATTTATATTTATTAATTATTTGATAATTAAATTCTTATTTCTCCATAACCACCTTTAATGGGTAGTTATTGGGTTCTATGGAAAAAGTGGGATAAATAAAAATTGGTTTTATTATTCCACACACGAGACAAATATTAACAATTGAGTTGCTACATGATTACTTGAGAGACTATACAATAGCCTCATTATCTAAACGATCGAGTAAGCTTGTCTATGCGATAGATTTCATCGTCTACACGACTGTATTGTTCCCTACTCGATCGTCTTCCTCCTCCATACCAAACTTCCCCTCTAACCAAAATTAGCTAGAGCCTACCACTCCTGGATTCTCATACAAAGAATACCAAGGTCACCAAGTGGAAGTGTCTCGGTTGATTCGAGGATCGAGTTTTTGCTTGCTGCTGTTCGAGGGAGTGACTTGTTCGACACGTATGTGAACGAGTTAGATCGAGGGATAACTTGAAGAAGGGTTCTTCAAAGGTATAGTCTCTTGATACTTTGTTTTTATTTCAAAGCATGTTGTAATTTAGATTCATGCATAATTTGTTTTTGTTGACTGTAAATGTATGTGTTCAATCACAATGGGATTTGGGCGATCTACTTCCACTCAAAGGTTCTCTGTAAACAGAGTTCCTTCATGGTGGACTTGCCTCCTCTCTTTCCTTTCTCTTTTTCTCTACAGCTGACCCCTCCTTGCTGTCAGCATTATCTTTGGATGGTTGGTTCACCTCTCCAGCTCCACTCACGCTGGCTTTCCCCGTTTCATTTAGTGAAATTTAATGCAACGAGATGGTCCTTAAGATATCTCCAATGACATCTTGCTGCGCTCTCCTAATGGTCTCACTTACATCCCCCGCATCATTGTCATCTGCATGTGTCGACTACATGTCTTCGTCGCCCAACGCAAGACTGTTAAGTCTGGCATTTTCTTTCTGAGCATCATATTTTCCCACCATTGCTTCATTTATTTGTTGGGCTGTTGGTCTTCTAATGCACAATTTATAATGCAATTTTGCAGACGATGACGTTGATGAGAAGTAATATGTGCTACTCACTAAGGTACTATTAGATGATTCCACAAGAGTAGTCGAATGAGGGAAAATAGTGGCAAGAGGGGTTGGGTTTAGGAGTTCACGTTCGTTGTTTGAGTTGGAGTTGAAGTCAATCTTGAAAACTAGAGGACTACGAGGAGGTGGACTGGGTTGGAAATGAAAGAAATGGGAAGGCTTTGCTACCGGAGCAGAGCTTGACAAGGCAGCGGGGAATGAAAAGTGATGAGGTGATGGTGTATGGGCCTTTTCTCATAAGACTGGGGAAGGCTGAAGGAAGAAAGGATGCTGGTAACGGAGATGGGAAAAAGCGACGAATGAAATGAAGGGTTTTACTAGAGAATGCCATGGTGAAGGAGGCTATAACCAACTGCCCGAGAGGGTAAGTGTAAACCCCAAATTCTACATTTTCTATATAAGTATGTTTAGCCATGAGGATATTATGTTAATTAAATGATAAGTGAAGTTATGGTTTGATATAGGGAATTACGAAGAAAAGAAGAAAAGAAAAGATTAAAATATTAATAATTAATTCTGGCCGAAATGTACTTAATCATTACTGGGTGAGGTGGCAGTTTAATATTCATACATGGAAGGCGGCTGGAAGTATAAAAAAAGAAAGATGAACTTCAGAAGCTCGGTTTTGCTAAATGACTTGAGCGAATTAAGTGTTATTGGTGCCATTTGAAATCTGAGAGAGTCTAGTTTTTCTGATTGGATTGCTAGAGAAAGATCTCACCGGGAAAAGGTCGAAAAGTGAAGAAACTTATAGAAGGGCCAAGTTCTCGGATTAATTAGGGCCAGGGGTAAAAATTGGAAGCTCCAAGCAAAATCACAAGAAATTTAGGGCTAAAATTTTAAGGTAAGAAAGTAACTCAATTTTAAATAAGTTTGTAGAAGGAAGTTTTTTAAAAAGAATTCTGGATTTTGAGTTATAAATTTTTTAAGTTGAAACAGGAATTTGGTGCGTAAACAGGTAGTTGAGCAGCTCACTGAGGGAGTGAGAGCGAGATAAACATTGTGGAAATCTCGCTAGTTTTTGTGCTGAATTTCGCTCATGAGAAGAATCCCACTGAAGTTTTGGACTGGATCTCGCTGTTGTTAATATAAGTCTAGCTAGTGTTGTTAAGTCTCGCTAATGATGAAGTCTCTCTAGAGTGATGCTTGATATCGCTCATGAGGATCTCACTCATGAGGATGATCTCGCTCGTGAGGAAGATCTCGCTCATGATGACAATCTCATTAGTGTTGATGATCTTGTTGATGAAGGTTCATTAGTAAACAAACTATTTGAAGCATCATTTTAAGGAATCTAACAAGGAATTATGTCATTTTAGGCCAAGAGGAGCTAGGAGAAGCCTACAAACTGTTAAGAGCCCAGACGAGTCGTGAGTGACTAAAATGAACTTAATGTTTTCAATGTTTGTGCCTAAAAGGCCATGCAATTTCAGTAATGTTTGACGATAAGCTTATACGTTCTCAAGCAACAAATGTTTTATGAATTGCATAGCATTTCTTCTCCAGCATGTTCATGTTTTACCATATGCCAAGGTTTTATGTAAATTCATTACAAAAGTTAAGTTTCTAAGATGAAACATGTGTTTTCACATAAAAGCTATGATAGAATGATTCTTAATGTAAATGTTTTACTTTTAAAGCTTGATTTGATGCTAGAGAAGAACCTGGTATTGAAGGACTCAGAGAAGGTACCTGGGTAATAGTACCTAAGGTGTTGACAGTACTTAGTAAACTCCACGTGCACGTAGGTAGTTCTGAAAGAGAGGTCGAAGTATGGGTCTCCTAGGGCATATACCAACAAAGAGAGGCCGAATACAGACGCTGGGAGCTAGAGCGATATATGTTCATTCTCAACTAAGGTTTAATGATGTTTAATGATGTTTATTGATGTTTAATGAGTTTTCTCCTCAGAAGCTTGATGTTAAGACCATGTTTATGTTTTAAAAGATGTTGCTTGAAATGTTTCCCAGTATGTTTACATGTTTTATAATAATGTGAAGCATGGCATAATATGATTTCTATAGTCACTCACTGGGCAACTAGCTCATAGTTTCCTATGTTTTCCTTTCCTAGGTAGTGGTCAGATTCCTCAATGTTGATCCTACTGCCACTTGCCACTGAAAGACCCGACTAGTTTAAAGAATTTAGGTTAATGTTCTATATTGATGTACACATGTTTTGAGGGAATCAGGGTTTTGTTAGTAAAGTTTGGGCCAAACTATAAATATTTTGTCTGTATATATTGTGTCATGGTTGTTAAACATGTGATCATATAAAATTATGTAGAGCTTTCTAGATGTGAGCTAATTGCATAAGTTAATAATGTTTATCAGGTTGGCACTTCAGGAGTGAAGGAAAAAGGTAAAGGTGGTAAGTGCTGGTGATAGGGCTAGTAACTGCTACCATGACATCTTCTTCCAGGTTAAGAGGGTAATCTGGGAGGGGGTGTGACAAGTTGGTATCAGAGCATAAGGTTTTGGGAATGAGAGAGAGAATTCATACATAAGTCTAAGTCCTTAAAGTGTGAGTTCCTAACATGTATATATTTTAATAGGTGAAAATACTGAGGCAAAGTGGCAGATAGCGCAAGTAGACAGGAGATAAGAATACTGACCCTACCACTAGAGGCCTTAAGGTTAGAAAGAACCCACCGAGAAGAAAGAAGAAGGTAATAGATCCAAGGAGTCAGGAAATGACGTCTAAGGGGGAGTCTAGTACACCCCAGGCAAGGGTAGATCCTCAACTAGAAGATATAGTTTTCGACAGAATAACGCAGAGGTTGGTAGCCAGTGTAGTCTCAGTACGGGCCAACCCAGAGAAAAAGTATAGCATTGAGAGGCTTAAAGCCCTAGAAGATGTGATATTCGAGGGTACAGTAGACCCAACTGAAGCCAAGGTATGGCTTGATGTAATTGAAAAATGTTTTAATGTTATGGGCTGCCCAGAAGACAGGAAGGTAGGATTAGCCACATTTCTACTACAGAAAGAAGCAGAGAAATGGTGGAAGGTAGTATCCGTCAGACGAGTCAATACGGATGTGATGTTATAGCCTGAGTTCAGGAAGGCCTTTGAAGACAAGTATTACCCTAGCTCGTTCCGAGATGTGAAAAGAGATGAATTCCTTAGACTGACACAGGGAACGATGACTGTGGCAGAGAACGAGCAAAAATTTACAGAATTATCACAGTATGCTCTGCCAATTATTACTGACGAAAGAGATAGATGCATGAAGTTTGAGCAAAGACTGAGGAAAGAGATTAGAACTCCAGTGACATCTACGACTAATTGGTTAGACTTTAACCAGTTAGTAGAAATGCTGATACAGGTAGAGAGAATTTTAGCAGATGATGAGCAGTTGCAAAGAGGTGGTGAGGCTATAGTAGGGCCGAGAGATAGAGGATCCCGACTCTCAGTTGCAGGTCAGTCTAGTGGAAGCCGATTCAGAGATATGAGTTGGCAGGGATCCAGAAAGAGGAAATTGAGACCCACCGCCAGTGCAGTCAACCAACTAGAGATGACACGGGCTGGTGAGTCTGTAGTCAGTACAGACAGGAAACTGATATGCCCTAATTGTGACAAGAGGCATCTTGGAGTATGCTATAGTGGAAAAGGGGTATGTTTCCAATGCGGTCAAGCAGGACATTTCAAGAGAGATTGTCCCCAGGTGAACAAGGAAGCCCCAATAGCACAACAAATAACTTCTCAGACAGTTAACCAACCGAAGGGCGCTGAAAATCAAGGTGAATGATCAAATGGTGCCAAGTAGAAGGGTGTTCTAAGCATATTATATGTATATACATATTTGTTTTTTGTTCAGCTAAGTTTCTTTTGCTTTTGATTTCTTTTATTTTCTTTGTGTCAGTGTTCTAAGCATGACAAGATATCATCAATGAGGGTAGGGAAAATTAGTGAAGTCGCTCAGCCTAGTAATGAGGTTAGTGACCTTAGAGGTTAGCTTTATGAGTCAACTTCTTTAGTAGTCAAATGGTTGCAGGGGGATCTCAGCCAGCGCAAGTATGTAGGATCTGCTCGTTCGTGGGTCATCCTGAGCAAGCATACTCAAGGTTGCAATGGAGCTTGATGCCACGAGACTACTCCATGGGAGGGTTTTCTAGTCATTTTGGTGACAATTTCCAATGGCTTAGATGAGAGGACTCCTTTGGCTACGGGAACCAAGTTTGGGACTGCAGCCACTATGATTCATACCCCACTGCATCAGACGTGTTGATGCTGATGGAACATACACATTGTCACACCCCCTCCCGAGTTCATTCCCCAACCCGAAAGGAGATATGAAGCCAGTAGACATCACCTTTGTGATACCTACTGTCCATCCTTAAACCAACTCATCGGATAACAAATATGTATAATACAATTAACTTTTAGTGACAGTTTCAAGAGTTTATACTAAAACATTCTTGACCCTAGCTAGCCCAAGTGACTTCTAACAACCAGACTCAGAATTTCACTTCGGGAGAGAGTGGCAATTCCAAACCTTTAGTGATACTTCCAGAATGTCCTTTTTCAGCTACCGGGGGGGGGGGGGGGGGGGGGAAGTAAACATTAAAAAACGTGAGCACAAAGCCCAGTGAGTGGTATACTTTTATAAGAAAATAAGTTTTGTTTTGAAAATTTATTTTTGAACAAATTTCTCAATCATGCATTCATAACACATAAAAAATGTAACCTTTCCAGCCTGGTAACTGGCTCATTCTGGCATAATCATGTGTTTCCCAAGTATTCCCATTTATTCCTAATATGTAAGTTGAGGAAACAATTCAAGTACCTACTTAGCTTTTTGAATGTGCACATGTTGACAATATCCCGTTAGTCATGCTTATGACACGTTAACAATTTCCCAAGGTACAATCCCAATTTCTCGTCAATTCATGTTAACTAGCGAAGTCAAAGGTAAAACAATCATTCTAGTAAAACAACAGAAATCCATCATCAATAGAATTAATGAACAAAAACCAGGAAAGACACATTTCCCAATCATGCCCACTTTCCAAACCTTACATACATACAATATATATATATATATTTATTATATAATAAAATAAAATATATACTGAAGGAAATCAGGCATGAGGATTTCCATGAGCAGCAGAAGGATCGTTCCAAATTCCATTCAAAATTGAACATACACAATTATAGTACACAAACGGAAACTAACAGGTCATACACAATACGAAATTACAACATTTTTTACTATGAGATCAAGGGATAGAAAATACATACCTTTGAAGACTCATTCTTCAAACTCTCTTGATCACGAACACTCGAACAATTTCCAAGACAGCAATACACGAACGCTTGAACACAACGACCGCAACACAGCATGATCAACAACAACCACCACACGAATAATGCGAACACACAACGAATAACCTCCAAAACCTCGATATCAATCGAGTTGAGTGAGGATACCACCACAATGATTACCTTGGTATTCTCGGTGTGAGAATCTAGAAGTTATGGGCTCTGTATGAACTTAGTTAGAGGAAGGGACTGGAGGAATAAAAATTGTCTAGACGATTGAGCAAGTGGGAGCTGAGAAGTGTCTATCGTATAGACGAATGCTCAATCGTGTAAAAGAAGGCAGCCTACTGTATAGACAATGCCTTGCGATCGTTTAGCTACAACCAACTGAGTGAAATATTGTATAGTAACACTCCACGATCGTTTAGTCTCTCTATCAACTATCGTTTAGTGAAACAATTACACTTGATAGCATTTCGTGAGTTCCTTTCCAAAAGTAGCAACTTTCTAAATTTAGGAAAATATATTTTCTTTTATCTCACGGTTACCATAAAACCACCAATAACCTCTCACTCAATTGGTTATTAGAGAAAAAGAGACAATTATCAAATAATTTATTATTATAAATAAATATGATAAGCAACTTACCATATTATATTTATAACCTATAGTTTTAATATTTCATCTCATGAAACATACAAACCATAGTTCTTTTTCTATTTTATGGTACTTAATGTAAATCATATTTACATTAATCCTCCACTTGATGTATCTCATACATCACACCGATTATATCATATATAATTTAATTTCCTCCTTTTAATTTAAACATTTCAAATCAACCTCAAGAACTGATTCTTAACTTGAATCCATTGAGCTACCAAGGGGGCCTTATAGACCTGTAGCTTGAAGCTCCAACGGTACGTGAATAACTGACTAAACTCTTTAGTCACGGGATCCACTATCCGTTAACTGTCGGGCACTCCACTAAAGACTGACAGCTGCACTTTCCTTACTATAGATATATTTTGTGTCTATATCAACCAATCAACAGTGCGATAACCCTTCACAAATCGCTCGTAAGTACAGTTGGGCCAATTTATCGTTTTACCCCTGGAGTTATATCTAACTCCTTAAATACCACTGATCCCTCTAATAAACATAAGTCATAGTCCTACTATGACTGAGTCCTCTCTTACAAAGGGAAGATGTGGCCATTATATTCAAGACCCGGAATCAGCCCTTAAGGGAGCAATCTATCTACTTACCCCTACTTCGAGGAAGGAGTGAATTTCATCTTTTGTAACTGAATTCCCAACTCTCTAATCAGACAAATCCCGTAAAAGGTAGGCATGTTGAGTTGGCAATCTAGCCACTCTCACTCATACTAATCAAAGAACCACCCTCAAAGGCAGGAGTTCCCAAAACACTTAGGATTAAGGTCATGTCACCTATGATCGTTTAGGTGAGATGTAAGTCTCAAGTATCAACGACGTTATATAAAGAGACGAATCATCTCGTGGTCTGATCTATTACAAACTCTTTGTATAGTACACCCCCACTCGCATGTCTCCACATGAATGGTTAGGATCAACCATCTATAGTAGTTCACATCACTTGTAAATCTCTACAAAGCGGGCCATATCCGTAGTGTCATCAGGATCAGGTATCCCTCTTTAATTCTTATACTACAGACCTTTTTAGGTTATCACTTAAGGCATGATCCACTTGTATATATCATATACATGCTTGAGTTTACATACAATAACCATGGAGCTTGTTTATTGGATATGAGTAAATACAAAATAAAATAACTCTTATTTTATTCATAACAATGTGTACAGTTTACAAACTACGAGACTTTGGGAGAATTAGGATACCAATCCCAACAATCTCCCACTTGCCTCGGGAGACTAATGTACAATACTTGAAAAATACAAGTACAATATACAATAAACTAGGGCATACTCTATACCCCATGATCATCTCCCACTTGCCCTAGACAAGATGTCGCATGTCCCGTAGACCCAACTCTCTAGATGACCCTCGAACACTTTAGCCGTGAGAGCCTTTGTAAACGGATCAGCAACGTTGTGCTTCGATGCGATCTTCGTGACAATCACATTATCGCGATACACAATCTCCCTGATCAAATGATATTTTCGTTCGATATGCTTGCCTCTATGATGACTCCGAGGTTCCTTTGAATTTGCCATAGCCCTACTGTTATCACAATAAAGAATGATCAGCAAATCCATATTTGGAACAACTTCCAAATCTATAAGGAATTTCCTCAGCCAAACAACCTCCTCAGCTGCTTCACAAGCGGCTATGTATTTGGCTTCCATAGTGAAGTCCGCTATGCATCCTTGCTTGATGCTTCACCACACTACAGCCCCTCCATTTAGAGTGAACACTGACCCTAATGTCGATTTTTGAGAATCTCTATTAGTCTGAAAGTCAGAGTCTGTGTATCTTGTAAGGATGAAATTCTTATCTCCATACATGAGCATGTAGTCCCTTGTTCTCCGAAGATACTTGAGGATCGTTTTGACCGCTATCCAGTGATCTAATCCTGGATTGGACTGATAACAATTGACAATCCCTACTACATAGAAAATGTCGGGTCTGGTACACAACATTGCATACATTAAGCTTCCAATAGCTAAAGCATAGGGAATCCGTCTCATCTCTTCAACCTCTTGAAGTGTCTTAGGACATTGATCCTTAGACAATACAATTCCATGCCTGAAGGGTAATAAACCCTTCTTGGAATCCTGTATTATGTATCTGATCAACATTTGATCTATGTACGATGCCTAAGACAAGGCTAACCTCTTGTTCTTACGATCCTGAATAATCTGGATCCCTAGAACATACTACGCCTCACCCAAATCTTTCATTTGGAACTGGGCGGCTAGTCACTTCTTAGTATCAGTCAGAAACCCTACATCATTCCCAATGAGTAGGATATCATCCATATATAGTACTAGGAAATCTACTGAGCTGTTGATGATCTTTTTGTAAACATAAGGCTCATCAAGGTTCTGATCAAAGCCAAATGATTTGACCACGCTGTCAAATCTAATGTTCCACGATCTAGACGCTTGTTTCAGCAAATAAATGGATATATTAAACTTGCAAACTCTTTGCTCTTGATATGGAACAATGAACCCCTCTGGTTGAGCCATGTAAATGGTCTTCTCAAGATTACCATTAAGAAAGGTAGTCTTGACGTCCATTTGTCATATCTCATTATCATAAAATGTGGCTATGGACAGAAGTATCCTGATAGACTTCAGCATGACAACAGGTGAGAAAGTTTCCTCATAGTCCACTCCCTCAAGCTAGGTATAATCCTTTGCCACGAGTCTAGCCTTAAAGGTTTGCACCTTTCCACCTACACCTCATTTTCGCTTGCAGATCCACTTACACCCTATAGGTTTTACCCCATAGGCTGATCCACAAGTTCCCCGACTTTATTGAAGTACAAAGACTCCATTTCCTAGTTCATGGCCTTAATCCACTCATCCTTGTCAACATTCTCCATTGCTTGCTTAAAAGACAATGGATCCTCGACCCCATCATTAGAAATGATGTTCTGGGCTTCAGTCAAACCCATGTAGCGTTCCAGTGGATTCATAACCCTCCCACTACGTCGAGGCAGTTTCAACTCTTGAGATGGTTAAGTAGATGTACCAACCTCAACAACTCTTGTCAATTTGTTAGTCTATTCAACAACTGGAACCCTCAATAGTCTCACGTAAAACAAGCTTACTTCGTGCTTCATGATCCTTCGTGTGGTCTTCTTCCAAGAAGATATCATTTGTAGAAACAAACACTTTGTTCTCACTTGGATCATAAAAGTATCCACCCCTCGTTTACCTGGGGTAGCCTACAAAGAGGAAAACTTTCGAACGCGGTTCCAACTTCTTCGGGTTAGTCACAAACACATGGGCCGGACATCCCCAAATCCTAAAGTGGTGTAACTACCTTTATGGCCTCTCCATAACTCAAAAGGTATTTCAGAAACACTTTTTGAGGGAATGTTATTCATAATATAACATGCAGTCTCCACTGCAAAACCCCAAAACGAGTATGGAAGATGAGCATAAGTCATCATAGACCGAACCATATCCAACAAGGTTCTGTTTCTTCTTTCTGATACACCATTCTGCTGATGTGTACATGGAATCGAGAGTTGGGACGTAATTCCATGTTCTATCATATAGTTATGGAATTAGAGGTCCATATACTCTCCATCATGATCAGATCGTAGTTTTTTTTTATCTTCTTACCCAACAAGTTTTCAACTTCAGCCTTATACTCCTCGAACTTGTCAAGGACTTCAGACTTACGTTGCATTAGGTAGAGATACCCGTACCTTGAATAATCATCTATGAAAGAGATGAAATATTCATACCCACCTCGAGACCCTAACACTCATCGAATAACTGAGGTAAGAATGTATAAGCTCCAAGGTTTCCTTGGCTCTGTAACCTTTTCCAGTAAAAGGTTGTTTGGTCATCTTACCTTCCAGACATGATTCACACACCTACAAGGAGTTTTCTTCTAAACTCTTTAGAAGTCCACATTTCACCAACTGCTCAATCTTATTGAGGTTGATGTGACCTGACTTTAGATACCAAAGATGGACATTTTTCTGAGGAGAAACTTTTGGTCTTTTAGCTGTTGTCGTCATTTTGAACATTTCAGTATTAAACAAGGCTTTTATGACTAACAACCTTAGTACATATAAGTTATTCTCCATTGAACCAATACTAATCTCCATACCATTCTTGAAAATAAATACTTTACTCTCAGAAAAGAAGATGGTATAACCTTGTTCAATGAGACAAGAAATCGAGATTAAGTTCCTCTTGATATGAGGAACTACAAAAACATTATCCAATAATAGATAACGTTTTTTGTCCAAAAATAACTTCAGCCTACCTACAGCAACAACTCAAACAACTTCACCAATACCGACTCGAAGAGTCAACTCTCCCTGTGGCAACGTTTGCCAGGAACTGAATCCTTGGTAAGAGGAACTGACATGATTAGTAGCACCCGAATCAAGCTCAAGGCAGAATCATCATTCTCTACCAAATACGTCTTCGAGACCAATAAATCATATTGACATTTTTTAGACATCCTTCTCTTTTGGAGAGTAGTGGGATTAGTATCACAACCTAAATAAGCTCCAAGTTCCATTTTAGAGAACACTTATCGTCGATGAACTGTAACAGAGTAAGCAACACTTGCTTTCTCATCCTGGAGGTTAACTTGGGAACTGACACTACTGGTATAGTCATTCATCCTCTTGTGCTAAAAAAGTAAGAAGTGACGTTCAAAAAATTCTTGCAACGAGTCCATGATCTTACATGCAATGACCATGTTCTCAACCCTTTTGGCTAAAGCATCAGGTATGCTAGCCAAAATTTAAAGTCGGGCCAATGAATTAGCTTTCATCCATACCTCATATGCATTACGAACACTTTGCGGTGCATCAAGGGTCGGGACTTGAGGACACTCCTCAACCATAACAAACTCGAGGTCGTTTACCACGAAATACGCTTTAACGGACTCTTTCCACTGTATGTAATCAATCAAACTAGAGTCATTTAATGGAAAAACAAACATGTTGCTAAAAACAAAAACATATTGACCTACATTAGGTTTTAAGCAAATACTCGTTGAAAAAACATACAACATCCAATACAGTTTAGTAAAACTAACATGAACCCCGTGTGACATCTAGTTTCGCAATGACGCTTCAAAGGTTTAGGATAAAAGCCACCGAAGGGTGGTCAATTTATCCCTCCTCTGAATTGAGACATTCTCAAAAGCCATTAATACCAGAATAACTCTTACTACTATAATGACTAGCCATCATTGATTTGGTCAAGAAATCATTAACTTACTTAACAATTTCTCGTAAGTGTGAGCTGTCATTTTAGGCCCTAGAGTTCCACCCCAAGTAGCCAATCCGAAGGAAAAAATCCGATTGGGGCAAAAACTAAAGTGACCCTATCCATTTATGGAGTTCACCATGATATTGACCAATTACACAAAACCCATCTAAAAGGGGATACTCCCAAGGCACCACGAGGGAGTGCCAGAATGATCTCACAGTGTGAACCAATGAAGGAGACTGCAGGACGTGTTGACACACACCCTTCACCCATTTACTATAAATACTCTCTCCATCAACCTTAATATTGAGTCATGTAAACACCATCTGAAGGGGGATGTTCCCAGGGCACCACGAGGCCAAGCATGAATCTCATGGCGTGAACATTCAGGGAAAATCGTGAGTGGAATCATTGACATGTCATATATATCTTTTCCTCCCACTGAGTATTTTATAACCTAGGGTTTAGTTTATTTAGAAAAAACACGACTAAGAATTTTAACTAAGTGACTTTTTAGGTTTGCCCAAGAGTAACTTTTACCTTGGAAAGTTGAACAACTTTTGATCATCATCCATTAAACTCTTTAACGGCGTCTTTGATCAACTATCGCATGCTTGCAGAAAATCTATCTAATTCACCTTTCTAGGTAGGTTCCCAGGTAGGGGTGTTCCGTTTCCGTCAGCTTAAGTACCCCAGCCTAGACAGAACCCGCCTCAGACAAAAGGTTTTTTATAGATAGATTTAATACAATTTTAATCTTTTATGTCAATCAATTTAATCTTATTAAACTGATTTAAAAGTATTAACCTTGAACTTAGGTCTATCTCAATCCAGTTTTAAAACTGTTTTAAAACATGAGTTCGCCTAAGTCCGCATGCAACTCTTTCTTATCAATTTTAGTTCTATTTTCCATTATACGCTTATAACAGAAACAACCAAAACCATCCACAGCACGAAGCAAACACATACAAGGCATTTATAACTTTTACAAATTAGCCTAAGTGTCGTGCTCCATACATTGTTCATTCATTGCTACTTTTATATAACACTTATATAACCAAGCAATGAACCAAGTAAAACATGCTTCCATTTACCCTTATACTATAACGCTTATAATATAAAGATCATACATGAATATGCTTACTGCATGTATAAATATAACTCTTATATTTCATGATACATGCGCATGCTCTCTTGTAATTTCATCATGCCATATTATAACACTTATAATACATGATGCATGAATAATTGCATAACCTAAGGTGGGTTTCACATCTATATGTCACACACTATGGCATATAAACCAACATACATCACATGCATACTAAACAAAAGTTGATGAACCGGGATAATTAGCCTTAAAATCCTCAAAATAAAGCTAACTATTACAAATAGCAAAGAGTCTCTGTTTCAAACAAGCAAACTGGGTCTTGAACTGTCTGGACGAAGAAACATGTCTCCACTGATCGTGTACCAAACTCCTTGTGATCACCTACACGAAAGAGTAAATGCTTTACTCAATCGTTTACCAATGCTTCCTAAGCTAAACGATCATGTACCTTTTACTATACGATGAAGCATGAGGCATGCGATCGTGCAGCGCGCAACGTACAATGCAAGCCTTAAACGATCATCTAAACGACAATGATGCGGTGGAGCACAGTCATATAAACGATCGCTGAGGGAGCGCGAAAGTATCGTATACCACGTGATCGTGTAGTTAGTGACTATGCGATGAGATATGCTAACTACACGATCGTTTAGTGTGCGCACCTTTAATTAAACGATGAGCATCAAATGCTCCCACTCGATCGTTTACCTCCAGCATTTATGCGATCAGGCAACCAACATTACGCGATAGAGCAAACACCTTCTCTCCTCGTTTAGCATTAGCTAAACGATCATTTAGTAAATACTACACGATCGCATAGAAAAATCTACACGATCGTTTAGCCAAATCCCAACGATCGTTTACCTTAGGCTACACGATACGACCAACCCTTGGTCTTCGTCCTCGCTGAGAACCGCATCTCCATGCTTCGAAACTTTATCATGAACGACTCAACAAACTCAAACAGTTTGAATTATAGACTCGATTGTTTGTTAATTATGCCAAAAAACACAGGGGCCCTTACAAATAAACACTTTGTAACTTTAAAGAAAGCTTTAAACAGAGGCAATTAACCTGTGAGCAATTGAAACCCAATGTAGAAAACCCACCACAACTGTAAAAAAAAGTTCAAAACATAAGTGAAATTTGGAATATCAGCACAACCTGGCTTTGATACCAATTGAAGGAAATCAAACATGAAGATTTCCATGAGCAGTGGAAGGATCATTCCAAATCCCATTCGAAATTGAACATACACAATTACAGTACACAAACGGAAACTAACAGGTCATGCACAATACGAAATTACAACATTTTTTACAATGAGATCAAGGGATAGAAAATACATACCTTTGAAGACTCATTCTTCAAACTCCCTCGATCATGAACGCTCGAATAGTCTCCAAGACAGCAATACACGAATGCTCGAACACAACGACCGCAACACAGCACGATCAATAGCAACCACCGCATGAACAATGCGAACACACAACGAACGACCTCCAAAACCTTGATATCAGTCGAGTTGAGTGAGAACACCACCACAATGGTTACCTTGGTATTCTCGATGTGAGAATCCAAGAGTTGTGGGCCTTGTATGAACTTGGTTAGAGGAAGAGACTGGAGGAACAACAATCGTGTAGACAATTGAGCAAGTGAGAGATGAGAAGTGTCTATCGTATAGACGAATGCTCAATTGTGTAGAAGAAGGCAGCCTATTGTATAGACAATGCCCTATTATCGTTTAGTTACGACCAGTTGAGTGAACTATCGTATAGTAACACTCCACGATCGTTTAGTTTCTCTATCAGCTATCGTTTAGTGAAACAATTACACTTAATAGCATTCCGTGAGTTCCTTTCCGAAAGTAGAAACTCTCTAAATTTAGGAAAACATATTTACTTTTATCTCACGGTTATCATAAAACCACCAATAACCTCCCACTCAATTGGTTATTAGAGAAAAAGAGATAATTATCAAATAATTAATATTATTATAAATAAATATTAATACCAACTTACCATATTATATTTATAACCTATAGTTTTAATATTTCATCTTATGAAACATACAAACTATAGTTTCTTTTTCTATTTTATGGTACTTAATGTAAATCATATTTTACATTAATCCTTCCTTGATGTATCTCATACATCACATCACACTGATTATATCATATATAATTTAATTTCCTCATTCCAATTTGAACATTTCAAATCAACCTCAAGAACTGATTCTCAACTTGAATCCATTAAGCTACCAAGGGGACCTTATGGACCTGTAGCTTGAAGCTCCAATGGTACGTGAATAACTTACTAAACTCTTTAGTCACGTGATCCACCATCCGTTAACTGTCGGGCACTCCACTAAAGACCGATAGCTGCACTCTCCTTACTATAGATATATTTTGTGTCCATATCAACCAATCAACAGTGCGATAACCCTTCACAAATCGCTCGTAAGTACAGTTGGGCCAATTTACCGTTTTACCCCTGGAGTTACATCTAACTCCTTAAGTACCATTGATCCCTCTAATGAACATAAGTCATAGTTCTACTATGACTGAGTCCTCTCTTCCAAAGAGAAGCTGTGACCACTATGTTCAAGACCCGGAATCAGCCCTTAAAGGAACAATCTATTTACTTACTTCTACTTCGAGGAAGGAGTGAATTTCATCTTTTGTAACTGAATTCCCAGCTCTATAATCAGACAAATCCCCAAAAAGGTAGGCATGTTGAGTTGCCAATCTAGCCACTCTCACCCATACTAATCAAAGGACTGCCCTCAAAGGCAAGAGTTCCCAAAGCACTTAGGATTAAGGTCATGTCACCTATGATCGTTTAGGTGAGATGTAAATCTCAAGTATCAGCGGCGTTATATAAAGAGACGAATCATCTCATGGTCCGGTCTATTACAAACTCTACTTATAGGACACCCCCGCTCGCATGTCTCTACATGAATGGTCAGGATCAACCATCTGTAGTAGTTCACATCACTTGTAAACCTCTACAAAGCGAGTCGTATCCGTAGTATCACCAGGATCATATATCCCTCCTTAATCCTTATCCTGCAGACCTTTTTAGGGTTATCACTTAAGGCATGATCCACTTGTATATCTCATATACATGCTTAAGTTTACATACAATAACCATGGAGCTTGTTTATTGGATATGAGTAAATGCAAAATAAAATAACTCTTATTTTATTCATAACAATATATACAGTTTACAACCTACGAAACTCCGGGAGAATTAGGACACCAATCCCAACATATATATACAATTAAAAAATTGTATGAAAGTAGATACCACTCATAGACTCTTGTTGTGACTTTTCCTACTATCTTTCCTGAACAGTTCTTGATCCCGTTTTATCGAATTCTAAATATTTCAAAGAAATCCTAAATTAGCCCAATTTCTCAAATAAATAAATTTTAGTCTTAAATATATCCTCCAATTGAATATTTTGACTTACACACCTCAACCTACTCAAAAATAGGTTCAACTTCCGGAAATACAGCTTTTGAGGTAAATTGGGTAGGCTGGTGGGTGGCATGGGTAGTTAGCGTGTAGGACGACCATAAGGCTACACACAGATGGGTGGAAATCCTCGCACAGATGTGGTGTGACACAGGCGTGGCGATTAGGACGTGGGCGAGCACGTGTGTGAGGGGTTGGGCAGCATATCATGTGCTGGATCGCTTAGTCATGCGATGTGCACGTTAACAGGCATCCGTATCATCCAAGAGGCGCGCCTTGCGCTGGGGCGTACACACACGCATGCGCTGTGCACCGGGCAATGGTGTATGTGGTGGCACCTGCCCTATTCGTCCGATTGACCCTTCTGCCCTTCAACATGAATTTCTCACTTCTCACTTCTCCAAATCAAATGGTAGCCTAGGATCACCTAGTACACTCCCCTCTCAACATTTTCACATAAATTTTACTTGATTTGCCTGAGTGAATTGTGAGAGCCAATGTCCCCTAGTCGCCATATCTATAGAAGTCCCAAAACCATTAGTGCTTGACACATTTCCAACCTTGAATGTCTAGCTGCCTTCAGCATGCATGTGCCAATGCATCAACCTTGACACCTCTTTGAATGCTAGTTTAGGTGTCTTCTTCTTACCTAGATCAACACATAGCCTATCTTTGGGTGTCTTTCCCATCTTTGCATGCCTTATCATGCACCCACCTCACCCTTGTTTCAGCCCAAACTTCACTTGGTTTAGTCACATGTCCAATTTGCTGTCAACCCAAACTTGCTCTCCAAGCTTACTCAACTCAGCGCATATCACCCTTTCCTTGGCCGCATACTTCATTCAACTCCTAACCTCACTTGGACGCATCACCCTTTCCTTGGCTGCATAATCATACTTGGACACAACCCTTATTCGATCAACACATACCTCAACGCCTCCTTTGCGCCTAATGCCTAGTCTCACGGTTGGCGCATAACCCTACCTCACGCACACCTCATCTAGCCAACACGCCTCAACACACACTTAAGTCTCCTCTCCTAAGGCCCCCTTGCCCTTTTCGGTGCGCGTCACCTTGTTCCTCTAACCTCAACATGAGGCTTGACCAACGTATGGCTTCAATGCAAGGCCCCCTCACCCTCGACCAACCCTTACCCATGGCTTCGCCTTCCTCAATGCCCATCTTATCCTTAAAATACTTAGGCCACTGCATGTCTCCTCAAGACTTCAATGCATGGCTCCATACTTAGCCAAATCCTGCCCTCCTCAACCATGCTTAACTACATCTTTACCAATTACCCATGTGCTTCATAACCCCTAAAGTATTTTCCACCTTCTTCCACAACCTCAAGCTTTCTCCTTATAATCTTAGTTTATACTTAGACCTCTTTAATCTTAATATCCAAGTTTGGGTTGATTTGCCCTTTAACAAGACTCGAGTCTGAGCTAATTTCAAGTCTTGGGACTTGTGGATCTCAGCTTTGTTTTGTGGTTGAGTTGTTTGATTAGTTATCAAGAAGAATTCGTTTTATGTTTTTGTTTTGAAGAGAGTGATATAAAATCGAGGGAAGACCTTGATGATTATATTTGTTGGGATGCTCTATTGATCATTTTTATGTGAATAAGTTTCTATGCTTAGATGATCAAATTTGTGGCAAATAAATTTAGCATAAAATTGAAGGAGAATTGAGGATGATTGAGAATGTTGATATCTAGAATCTGTGTATTGAGATGAGATGGTGGTGTACTTGCTTTAGGGCTCTAAATGGTTGTAGATAATTTGAATTAAAGGTTTAATAGAGGAAACTAATAGTTATTTAACAGTAGTTGTGCATTGATCTGAAGGAAAATTTGTCTTGGGTTGTCTCGATATAACTACTAAAGTGGATTTTCTCCTACATGCTTGTTATCAATTGATTTATTTATTAATTACGGGCATGCTAAGTTTGGTTCTTAATATGTTTAAAAAGTTTAGTTATTGGATTCATGCTAAGTTTAGTTCTGTTCCTAAGGTTTGGTAAGTAACTTCTTTTTGTGTTGGACTTGGAGCATTTTTTTTTTTTTTTTTTTTTTTTTTTTTTGTAAGGAGTTATCTTCTTTTATACAATTATGGTGTCAAAATTGGAATCTCTATTTTCATTTTCTTTTCTCTTGTTATGCATGAAATCAAGCACATACAAGCTTTTTTGTGCAACCGAGTACTGAGACATTGGTTTCAACCAACACCACTTGAAGATGGGATATGGGGAGTATACTTGGTTCAATTCAAGCAAAATGAAACCATCCCACCAAGGTCAATTTTTCAAATAATTTGGATATGAGAGAATTGTTCATTTTATCATGTTATGAGCTTTGGGGAAACTTTTGTCATAAGTCTATTAAATTAACGACTGTTGTGTACTTTATTTGTTTTTATTGTTCAAACACATTTGATTAAGAAGTTAGAGGTAAATTTAATAATAAATATGCATTCCTTTTGCAGCAGGTGATCATAAAAGATGACTACTCAGACAACAGGATGTGAAGACTAAATAATGTAACTTAAAAAACTAGAGAGGTTACTATGTTTTTTTGTGTATTATAATCTAATTTAGAGTGTTGTAATGATTACGATTCACATTACGAGTGATGTATATGTTTTTACTTTTATTTTGATGTAAATATACTTACTTAATTACTTTAAAGGTTTATATTGTTGAAGTTGATTTTACAAATATTTGAGACAATTTGTTTATCTCTTCTATATATAAAATGCTATAACAATGATATTTGACTTGAAATTATATAAATTTAAACAAAAAAAAAATCCAATAAAAAGTTGCTTATTATCCATAACAACAACTATGGCAGTGAGGTTTCGAAATGCTACAAAAAAAAATGCTATTAAAGGTTAATCATAGCATTTTTGTAACACTATGGACAGTTTCCATAACATTAAATTTATGTGATAAAAATTTAATTTTTTATAGCTTATTTTATAGCATTGGAAAAACGTTATTAAAAGTGGGAGACTTTCAATAATATTGGCCACGACTATGTACCAACAAGCGAGAAAGTTGCCCCGTTTTCAATAAAAAAAAAAAAAGGAAAGAGGGGCGAAGCAGCTCGACCGAGAGGGAGAGGGCCACCCGCCCTCTTTTAGAATATTAGTAAAGGCACTCGAGCCTCACTACTATTTCCACCTTCACCACAAATATAACTGTCATTGTAATTGTAACTATCACTTAAAATGTAACTATCAATATAGATTTGAGTCCCAAGATAACTGCCAATGCAACTATTAATGTGATTATTCCAACTATATTTAGTATCATACATGTAACGATCATAGTGGGAATCATCACTCTTAGATACATTATTTTGATATGATATGTTTTTTACAGCGTTTTTTCATTGCTTTTAAAAAAATGCTATTAAAATGTAATCATTGCGTTTTTGCTAATGCTATGAAATATTTTCGTAGCATTAAAACTATCTGATCGAAAATTGACTTTCTATAGCATTTTTATAGTGTTGAAAACGATACGAAAAGGTAGTTACTTTTGATAATATTGCAACGACAGTATTTCAAAAAACGCTATAGAAGGTCTATAATAACGTTTTTTTTTTTTTTGTAGTAGTGATTATGTACCGAAATGAAGCATATATGGTCAAATAAAACTGCATATGATAGATTTGTTTGTCTAGTGATCAAGAATTGAGTGGGCTATAGGAATGAATCATATACCTTTGGAATGGAATGCCACTACGATTAAAATGTGCAAACTAGTGTTAAATGTTAATGGGGTATCCTATTTGGATGGGTTCTTGGTGGATGTCCTTTTATTGTTGTCTTTTAATTCATCATTGTTGTTGTCTTTTAATTCATCATTTTTATAGTTGAAGCTTCTATTAATGGTTGACTTGAACACTCTATTAATGGTTGACTAGTACTATTAATGAGATTCATTATAGAAAATTGGTACATCTAAGACTTTGGGTCATTCAATTGGTAATAATTTAGTCCATGTATTTTTAAGATTATAATAATTTAACGTCACACTTTGATAAGTAATAATTTAATCCATATACTTTAAAATTTGTAGTAATTTTAGTCTCCATAATAAAATATTCATCAAAATTAAATATAAGATTTTTAAGGTTTAAATACTATTTTAATCCTTATACTTTTGACTTTTGTTCATTTTGATTCTTCTACTTTTCAAATGTTCATTTTGATGGCAATATTTTTAATTCTGGTTCTTTTTTGTCTCTCTACTTTCCAAATCTTCATTTTGGTCCTCGATTTTAGTTATTAAACTTTTAAGAAATGATAATTTTGATTCCATAGAGATGAAATAAAAATAAAAATGGGGGATCTAATTTTAATAGTCACTTTTTAAAAGTACAAGAACTAAAAGAACAAAAGCTAAAAGTACAAGGACAAGAGTGAATATTTTTAAAGTACAGGGACTCAAATGAATCAAAATTGCAAGTATAGAAACAAAAATAAATATTTTGAAGCTATATAGACCAAAATAAAATAAAACTAAAAGTATAGGGACAAAAGTAGTATTTAAACATGTAAAAAAAAACCCGTAAAAATATTTTTCACGATAGGGACTTACAAATTGTGACAAATTGTAAAGTATAGGGACTAAAATTGTTACTTATTAAGGTTTAGAGACTAAATTATTATAAATTTAAAGTACAAGGATGACTAAATCATAACCAACTAAAGTTTAGGGACTAAAATGTTACTTTCATGAAGGTTCAAGGATCGAAAGTATATGGACAAAAATAGAATAAAATTAAAAGTATAGGGACAAAAGTAGTATTTAAATTTGTAAAAAAATTTCATTAAATCATAATAATATTTTTTACAATAGGGACTTATAATCATGACACATCGTAAAATATAGAGACTAAAATTGTTACTTATTAAAGTTTGAAGACTCAATTATAAATTTAAAAGTACAAAAATAACTAAATCATAACTAACTAAAATTTAGGGATCTAAAATGTTACTTTCACAAAGGTTGAAGGACCAAAACTATTTTTAACCTAATTTTTTTTAAAGATAATTTAAACCGAACTGAAAAGTAGTTATAAAAGAAGAAATTATTTCAAATAGTAAAACTATTGAAAATATTTATAAGATATAGTAAAATTTTCGAATTATTAATGTTAGACGTTGATAGACTTATATGTCTATCAGCGTCTATCATTGATAGTTCTAAAATTTTGTTATATTTTGTAATATTTATTTTTCTATATTTAAGAAGAGTCAATTTTTTTAAAAAGCCTTTTCTGCTAATTAAGATTGTGTGAAATTTGTTAATTGTTATTTGGTTTCAAATGTTGATGTGGTAAAACATATATAATTATCTTTATATTTATTTATTTATTTTGAGATAATATATAATCATCTTTATTATACCTGGTACGGTAGTGTGAAAAAAAATTAAGAAATAATATTTTATGTTCGTAACTTCAATGAGAAGAAAAATTTTCATCTATAGAAAAAATGTCAAACTATTTATAAAAATAACAAAAAAAAAAAAACAAACAAATACTGACAAACACAGATGGACTTCTATTAGGATCTATCAATGATAGACTTTTATCATTTTTATCACTTATAAATACTGTAAACTAATATCAGCCTCTATAAAATATATTAAAATTTTGTTATTTTGTGGTTTTTTTTATTTGTCTATTTTTTAAAATCTCCCAAAATATATATATATATTGAAAGAGGTTTAAACAGATTATAACTGCAAACACTTAACTCAACGGAAAGCTTATAATTTAAATCCCCACCCCCAATTTATACTAAAAAAAAAAAAAAAAAGAAGCAGCTGTGTAATTAATAATTATACACCATAAATAATTTGGGAGAGAAATTACATTAAATATTTGAATCTATATATATAAAGAAGAGACAGAAAAATTGCATTTAGCATTAAGATATAAGGACATGGAAAGAAACGGTGAAAATTTAGCATTAAAGACTCCCTCTCTCTAGAGAGGAGGCTACAGCAACAAAGCGATAGAAGCTTTTTAGGTTTGAAATTGTTTTCGATATATTTTCTTGATCTCTCTAAAAAATAAGGACGGTAGAGAATCCAACCTTTGCTAAATTATGAAAAAATCACGAGTATATATGTTATGAAATCGGAAAAAAAAAAAAAAAACGTAAAACATAAATGATACAGAATCGACACACAATGTAGTGGTTCATTAACCGTGTGATATAAAATCACAAGTAGAGGAAGAGAATAGTTTATTATTAGTGAGGATTCAGAGATGCCAATAAAATTAGAGAGTTTATATACCATACTTCTTTAAGCTCTACTACAAAATCGTAAATAACATATCTTTATTAAGTTTCAGGGGTGTTGCTCTTAAAGCCTCACCACGGTGAATCACCTCTAGACCTGAGTTGTAGACTGATCATCAAGACTCTCGTGCTTGGTCGCTTAAAGTACCAAATAACAGATTCAATGTATTCAAAACAATACAAGTGAGCACAATTATCTCTAATGGTATGAGACATTTTGGGGAAAAACAAAAGTATAGAGTCACGAAGATTTATATCTGAAGTAAATAATATCACATCATGATATAGAGATAAGTTAAAAGTACGTTGTCTCCTATGGAAAAAATAAGCTTTTTTTCCCTTTTTTTTTCTTTACCTTAAAAACTTTTGTGATTCTATAAATACATATTAGAGCTGAAGATGATAAACGTGGTGGGAACAATAAGATGGAGAACATTGTGAGGCAATCCATATTTCTTCCACTAGTGCTTCTTTTAATTTCTTCTTGTGTTTGTAGCCACATCCCACGCCTTGGAATGCAAAGAAAGGCATTCCAACGTAAGCCCCAACAAGTTCTTGAGACAGTCGATGGCTTAACAACTTTCTATTATAAACAACAACTCGATCACTTCAATTATCAGCCTCAAAGTTACATTACCTTTGATCAAAGATATATCATTGAATTTAGGTATTGGAAAGGTGTCGATACCAAAACTTCCATCCTTGCTTTCCTCGGCGCCGAAAGTGATCTTCAAGATGACATACCCTATGCTGGCCTTCCCCTCCGTCTTGCCTCTCGATACCAGGCTATGTTGGTTTATTTAGAGGTATACATTCTAAATAATTACAAATATAGCAAAATCTATCGATGATAGACTCCTATTAATGATATGGTCTATCATGATAGACTTTGAAAGGTAAATCTAAATTTTGCTATATCTACAAATTATTTATAATACTTTTGACTTAATTGCTATATTTGCAATTGTCTCTTATTACTACTATTATTATCGTTATTGTGGGTAAATAGAAGCGGAAAATTTGAGGTACAAGTCTCTTCATCATAATCACATACTATATGTCAGTTGAGATATATTCTTATGCTCGCTTTGACACACACAATTTGACAGGTTATATACATGTATGTTAAGCTAATGCTAACCTTAAAATATCCATTTGTTTGGATAGACTATCACTAACTTAATAAAACAAATTAAAACGTTAAAAGATCAATTGTTCAATTATATTTTAGTCCTTACATTTTTAAATATCTAATTTTAGTCATTATGTCAGTTGAGTTATGCTCATTTCGACTTTAAATATATTTTAAATTTTGTATATGTATGTGAAACACTTACATTTTTTCTTTTTTTCTTTTTTGGCATATGTTTTATTATATACAGCATCGATTTTATGGTAAATCAGTACCATTTGGTTCAATAGAGAATGCTATGAAAAATGCAAGCATTCGTGGGTATTTCAATTCAGCTCAAGCCTTGGCAGATTATGCTGAAGTGCTTTTGCACATAAAAAAAAATGTTTGCATGTGAGACTTCTCCAATTATAGTTATGGGAGCCTCCTATGGTGGAAGTAAGTCACCCTAATTCTCCCTCAACTTTCTAAAAATGTAGGGCACGTTCGGATTGACTAGAAAAAACTTGTTTTGAAATATTTTTTTCAAAATTATTTAGGGTCTGTTTATATTTATTAGAGAAAAAAAACGCTTTTACAAAAACGGTTTAAAATACACTATGAAAATATTTCAAAAACTATTATAAGCGGTTGTCATACACTTCAACTTTTGTCAAAATGATTTGTTTTCAAAATTAAATATTTGAAAAGTTAAGCCAAATATACCCTTATTTAAGAAGTCTTTAAATTTTTCAATTTTGTATCCTTATAAAGTCCACATGTACATTTATATGGCATATTACTTAAGTTACAATAGTGAGTTCTTCTTTAATGAATTGTTTTGTTTTAATCTACCACGGATGGACAATGCTAGCTTCATGGTTTAGGCTAAAGTACCCTCATATCGCTCTTGGAGCCCTTGCTTCTTCAGCCCCGATCCTTTACTTCGACAACATTACACCTCAGGATGGATATTACTCTATTGTCTCTAAATCTTTCAAAGTATGTTTTCATCGATCAATTCAAACCCTAAACTAAGAGAACTTAATTTACTTAAAAACTTTTATATGAATTAAAGACACGATCGTTGATCATATATAACAATAACATTCCATTTGATCATGGAACGAAATTAGGAAACGAGTGAAACGTGCCATGACACCATACGTAGATCGTGGGGTGAAATCGACCGAATTGCCAAGAAAATTCCGGGAGGGCTTTCGATTCTAAGCAAGCGATTCAAAACTTGTGGGAAATTGAACACGAGTATGGGGATTACAAACCTTTTGGTCTATATGTATGCATCGGCAGCTCAATATAACAATCCATATGAGAATCCAGTGAAAGCCATATGTGTAGCCATTGATGAAGAAGCAAAGAAAAAAAGTGATGTAATTCAGCAAATAATTGCAGGAGTTATTGCTCATTTTGGGGAGAGCCCTTGTTATGATGTAGATGAATCTGATCACTATCCTTTTGATCCCACTGATCAGTATGGTTGGCAGGTACTCCATCCTTTTTCATTTTATTGTTTAAAATTACACTCTTTTTTCCATAATTCTTTTGTCTTACCGATTGTAATTAAATTATTATTTCTACATTTATTTTAGAGGAATTGCAAATATAGCAATCGGTCTCAAAATGTTAGTAGAAATAATTTGATGCAAAAGAATTTATAGATATGATAAAATTTAGATTCAACTCTCGAAATCTATCACCGAATAAATATATAACCTTGTGTTTTGTTGAATAATCTAACATAGTTTTCATTTTCTTTTTATGTTTCTATAATAATGATGACAACAGAATAAGTATATAACTTTTTGGAAGCAAATAAAAAATTAATAAAGTTGTTTTTGGCTATACATTTTTCACACATGTTATGATGTTAAATTAAGAAAATTAAACATGTCATTTGCAATATAGTCATTAAATAATACAGTTTTATTTTGTATTTTAATACAATTAAATATTCAATCTTCATTAAGATGTTTATTTGAACCCGACTTTTAAGGAAAGAATACGTACCAATATCATTGGGTCAAACTCACTTTGCCACATAATTAAATTTTAATGATCTCCAAACCTCCTCAATTTCTCACATCCCAATATACATCGTTTGTCTATTGAATATGTAATTAAAAAACAAAATAAATTTAGTAAAATTTTCACATATAGAAAAAATATCAAATTATTTATAAAAATAGTAAAAAAAAAAAAAAAGATATTGATAGACTTCTACTACCGTCTATCACATAGTATCAATGATAGACTTCTATCAGTTTCTATCACTGATAAACATTGAAAGACTTCTATCAGCTTCTATCAATGTCTATCAAAGAAATTAAATTTTGTTCTTTTATGTAAATAGTTTTCCTTATTTTTTTATTTTTGAAAAATCCCACATAAATTTATCTACATTTCTTAATTAGCTTATGAATTAATAACTTTTTGTTTCTTTATGTTTTCAATTCAAATGAAAGATTTCCTAAATATATCTTTTTTAATTTATATATAAAGGTCAACGTCTACCCCTCTTCCATCTATTTTTATGTAGAAATTTTGTTTTACGTTTTTTGTTTACTTTTTTTTTTTTTTCTAATTTTAAAATTTTAAAATTCTGGAGAATATAATAATTTTAATTTACCAAACGTGTATGGCAATACGAGGGGATGAATATATTTACAAAATTTTGAGTCAATTAAATCCTTAAATTTCCATAAGTCAATCAATTTAGGCACAATACGTCTATATTTGAAAAGCATGTGCGTAAGCCTTTTCAAATGTCCATTTTAATTTATAAAAATGGACACTTATAACAAATACATGGACGATTCTAAAAGAAAATGCAGAATAAGAATGTAAATTGATTCATTTCTAAAAGTCTATAGGTTTAATTGGTACATTTATAAATTTTACCTAAGGTTTTCTAAAACGGAGTCTCAAAGAGGGTTTAAACTGATATGTTTATGGTTTAAATTAATAATACAATTATTAATTTACTATATAAATTGATACAATCTCTAAAATTTAGGGATATAAATTGATTTTTTTTTTTTTAAACCAAGACGTGTAGCGAGATGGTAATGCCCATAGGCATTAGTGAGAATGACAAAGACTCCATGTTTCCAACTTCACCATTCAATTTCAGCGACTTCAAAAACGATTGCAAGGCTTTATATGGTGTCTCACCAAGGTCTCATTGGGTCACCTCTTTCTATGGAGGCCAAGTAAGAACTCTTAATCTTATATACTCAAAGATTATTTCAAATGATAAAACTGTTGAAAATATTTACAATATATAACAAAATTTTAGAACTATCAATAATAGACACTGATGAACACTAATAGACTTCTACCAGTGACTATCAATTTGATAGTTGATAGACACTAATAGAATTATCAGCGTCTATCATTGATAATTTTAAAATTTTAAAATATTTTATAAATATTTTATTTTATTTTTCTATATTTAAAAATGGTCCTTATTTGTTTCTATTTACCCACTATCTCAAACAAATGTTCATTAAATGAGACACAAAATATAAATAATGAAAATCATCTTCTACATGACCATTCTAGAAAAGAAAGTCTTTTTCAACGCAAAAGCAATTATTTATAAAACACTTTGGAAAAATTATTAATCTGAAGTGTGTTTACTATTAACTTTTTGAATGACTTTACATGACCAAATATACCATAATAAGTAAAAAGGTAATTTTAACACTTTATTAACTTAAAAGCTATATTTTAAGATATTTTGAGAAATAGTTCATCAAAAGTGATGTTTAAATGAGGAATCAAAGTCTTTTAAATATATAATAAGACAAAAGTACATATTTGTGTTTAATTTAATATAATCACAATTGAATATAGTGTCACAACAATTTTTTTTTTTTTAAATGTGAAATATAATACATAGATTAAAAAATAAATTATTTCACTTTGAGTTCCATTTATCTACTTTCAATATATTTTAAATTTAGTCTTTAAAATTATTTTTATTGAAATTGGTTGAATAATAATGATAATTTCATAGAAGAAAAAACAGTAAATAAATATTATTTTTTTCACCAATTTGCTTGTAAGACAATTTTTATTGAGAGAATAAAAAGCTTACAAGAATGAAGGGTAATTATTTAATGATTGATTTTAAATATGATAATACCGTTCAAAATATTTATAAATATAATAAAATGTCACCATGTATTAGTAACTAGATATCTATGAGTGTATATTTATACATCGTAACATTGGGTTATATTTGAAAATATTTTTAACAATATATTTTTTTTCATTATTTATTTAAAGTGGTAAATTATTGCAGGACATAAAATTAGTGGTACTTCGGTTTGGAAGCAACATTATTTTCTCTAATGGGTTGAAAGATCCTTACAGCAGCGGCGGGTAACAACATCATTAATATTTCTCATCCAAATTAATTCTCTATTTTAATTTTTCTTTTCAATTTTGCTTATTTTTTATTTCGTTAATTAGGTTCCCTAAATGTTCATTTTCAAATATAAATTTGTTTAGAAATTTCAACTTTCAAATATCTTTGATTTATATTTTTAAATTTTGCATTAAAGGATTACTATATGTGTAACTTCAAATATTATTTTTGCAAATAAGTAATTTTTAAAAATTAAGACCATATTTGATAATCATTTCATTTTTTATTTTTGATTTTTGAAAATTAAACTTATAACGTGCCAGAGTCAGAATATTATGTAAGGGGGACACCAAGTTCAGTTAAATATAATTTTAGTTACATCGACATAATATTCAACTTATAAAATTTTGTCAAAACAATCATAACTAACTAATATACAGACAGTGGTAGATCAAGAATTGTATGTTAGGGGCACAACTTTATATAAGATTAAAATTTTAACTCATTAACATATAAATTTGTGTCATATATAGTTCTTGAACTTTAAAAAATTTATACTAGAGGACTAACATCTCGATAAGTGCGTATAATACATATCACTAGACATTTTTACTAAAAAAAATAATGTAACTATTGGCTACAAAATTGAAATTGTGAGGTTCACTTAGAAACAAAAATAATTTTTTTTTTTTATCTAATAACGATTATTTTTAAGCATTTCAAATATTTTATGAGATTTTTATACATTAAATTTAAAATTTATATATCTACTAGACATTTTTAAGAGACTTATTAAAGTTAAAATTAAAAGTTTAGATACTTATTCATCATAATTTAAATACTAAAAATTTTAAACATGGACTGACTTTAATGCGATTTTAAAATAATGGTGAAGTAAAACATAAAACAAAAAAGTATATGTGAAATTGATGTTTATGTCTCAATTTTCAAAAACTAAGAATAAATAATCAAATAGTTATCAGATGAGTCTAAAATTTTAAAAATATCTGTATATAAACATAAACATATATATGAACTTAATGGACTAAAATAAAAAAGAAAATAACACTCTCACATTGGAGTCAAACCTTGGTTGCTAGCTTCCTGAGTTCCTCCACCACTGTTGAGGCAATGTACCATTTCATGTCCACATGCGTTGATATATATTCAATATATGAAGAAATATTTTTTATAGTTAATAAAAAATAATATATGTATATATAATACGACACGATGTCTCCTCCAACCCCTTCATAAATCTATCCTTCTACTTTTATTTTCAAATTTTTTCTTGTGTTATCTATTTTTTAACAACGGTTTAAAATACCAAATCAACTTATAAAAACTAACAAAAGTTGCATTAAATTTTTTTTTCCCAGTATTTTACTAAAAATTCAACCATTATACTTAAAAATTATGCAAATATGGTAAGAAATGGAAAGAAAACAAGTTTAATTTTTAAAACAAAAAACATAAAACGAAATCATTACTCACAGGGCTAATTAATTTGGGCTAATTAATTTTTGTTGTGTTTTATATTTTAAGTAAATAAAATAAAATATTCAATGAGACTTGAAAAGCTATGTTGAAATTAGTAAAGAAGGAAGAAAAGAGAGTGGAGAATAGAAGAAAAGTTAACCAATACAAATGACATTGTTACTTAGTAACAACTTTTAAATTAGGTTTTTATATGCTTGACCTAAATTAAATAGGATGTTTGAATTTTTGAAAATAATAAAAGATGATGTTGTACAGTTGTTTGAGCACAATAAGGTCGTGTTGACTATCTATATTGTCCCTCGAACATCCTTAATAATGGTTTAGAGTGACGAGTGTGAATGCGAGATGAGGAGAACCACAAACACAAGTAAGAGAGGAAAAAGACCCTAGTGTGAGTGAGACAAGAAGAGTTCTGATGTGAGTAAAAGAGTGAGGAGACTGAAGAAGTGAGAGCGGAGAGGAGTGAGTGAGAGGGAATGAGGAAGGAAGAGCACTGATGTGAGAGAGTGCTATTGTATTAGACTAGTTGATTGCGAGCGAAAAGGATGGACAAAGAGCGTGAGCAAAGGAAGAAAAGCTCTAACAAGTGAGAGAGCACTATTGCTCAGATGATCTTAATTTCACACTCACTAAAATTGTGAGAGAAAATATATGAATAAACTAATACGTTAGTACGTTCTGACAATAGTAGGGGATAAACAACATTATGACTGCAAATTAAGGTCATCCAGGGAAAAAAAATCTCTTTCGATCCATTCTTAATCACAAAAATCTATAAGATTAAAAGTATAATATTAGAGAAGATTTTGTAATTTTTTTATTTCTAAATATGGAAAATTCTAAGACCATTTATAATTAAATTAAACTAACATTTTTTTTTTCAAATGAAATAGAAGCAAAGTTGAGTGAGAAATTGTCAATTCAACCTGTATTTTGAAAAGAAAATTAAATCAAGATTTCCATTAACATGGACATGAAGAAAACTATATTGTTTAAGACTAATCTAATATGGTTTCTATGACAGGGTATTGCATAATATATCTGAGACTATTGTTGCTGTTACCACTGCCAAAGGTATATCTTTTTTATTAATAATTTTTAACTAAATTATTGGTTTGGACTTTGGAGTTGAATATAGGCCTCAAATATTTAATTTTATCTAAATATTCATGTGTTAAAATGCATAATTTTCATATATCTACCATATTCAAATTAAATAAATAATCGCAACTTATTATTAAAGCGAGCATTTTCTTAGGAGAAGAATCGTTTTATTTAGACTTTGTTTGGTAACCATTTTGTTTTTAAAAAGTAAGTCTATAGACACTACTTTCACCTTCAAATTTCTTTCTTTGTTATCTATTTTCACCAACGATTTAAAAACCCTACCCAAATTTTTAAAACTAAAAAAAAAAACTTTCAAATAGTTGTTTTTATTTTTAGAATTTGGCTAAAAATTCAACCATTGTACTTAAGAAATATGTAAATCATTATAAGAAAGATAGATGAAATAGACTTAATTTAAAAAAAAAAAAAAACAAAAACAAAAAATCAAATGATTATCAAACGAGATCTTAATGATTTAAATTAATTTTAAATAAAATCAAATAAAAATAGGTATAATTATTAATCCGATCTAAATTGATTTAATTAGGAATTTATTCATATGAGATTTTAGTGGATGCAATTCAAAAAGTTAATGGTATAAATATGATTTTTTTTTTCCAGTTTCAATTTTAGTGTATTATTTCATCATATTTAATATTGGAAAAAGATATGAGGCAAATGAAAATGAAGTGTAAATTTGAAATGCAGGCTCCCATTGCTTAGACATAGAGACAGTGGGGGAGGATGATCCCTTGAGATACTTTAGTATCCATTTAGTAGCTGTAGGACCGTATGGAAATATTAGAGGTAAATAGAGTTGCTTAAAAAATTAAAATTTTTTTGTAGAATTTTAACACCAAATTAAAACAATTTAAACTAATGAAATAATTTGTGACAAAAATAAATAAATAGCAAAAATTAAAAGAGTAGAGAGAAAGAAATGATATCGATATTTTTTATAGTGGTTTGGAATCCCTATTCTACTTTCTAAAATTCTTTGCGTATTTTAGTACACAAATTCACACTTTTTTTACCAGTTCAATAGTCAAACAACAACTAATTCTTAGATTTAGTATCCAACCTATTTCGATCATTTTCAACCGGTTCAAGATCAAATCAATACAAATTCTTTTTTGGATTCATGATAAAACCAATATATTCAACCCTAAGGTGCACCATTAATACAAAATCTTAAGTGAAATAATAAAATTGAAAACCCACCAAAAATTAAAAAAAGAAAACAAAAAAAAAAAAAACACAAAAGTATAGATAAACAATTGTAAGCACTCAAAATAATCTCTCTCTCATAAATATATTTTCCTAGCAAAGATAATTTTAAGAAGATGAAACTTTCAAAGAATGATCAATAATGAATAATTCAAGAAAAATTTTCACAATGATTGCGAGAGGAGAGACTGTGTGTTAAAAGAAAGGGGGTTATGAGATTTAAATAGAAATTGATTTTGGATTCAAAATAAAATAATAATAATAGAAAAAAAGGCCGTTGGCCAAATTTTTTTTTTAATACTTTTAAATCCATATAAAAATCAATTTCTTTTAATATAAAAAAATAATATACGAATCCACACGTCACTATTTGAGCCATTCGATTATTTCACCACTTGTATATTATGTCTTCAACTCATATTGTGACTTGATTGATTCACGTGTGCCACGTCATGGTCACATAAAATTTTTCTCTCAAATTTTTTTTGGCCATAACTTCTCCATGTGATGTCCGATTTGAATGATTTAAAGTGCTTTGGAATCGTCTCTCCGAATTCTATGTTACGGACACTTTAAAACATTAAAATAATGAGAAACATATAAATGTTTGTCCCAATGCATTTTCTCTAGATTTGTCATATATCTACTCACTAAACTTGTAGAGTAGGATAGGTTTAGTCCCGTTGATATCATTATATACAACAAACTGACAAAAACTTCCTCGCATTCTTTAGTAGAGAGTTTAAAATAGTGTACTAGAAGTATATTGACATGCTTTGCCTCTAGCATATTAAACTTCTTTATAATCTAATTGTTTTTGATAGAAATGCATTTCAGTATTATTTTGTGATTAATTCTTTCTGTTTTTTTGATAGCATATGCTGGTTATTTCTAGATTTTTTTTTGTTATTCTCTTGGCCTATTATGTATTGACATGTGGCTCTGTTGAATGCCTATATTTCAATGAATAACAAATAGCTTCTTACTGATCATTCATATCAATTTCTTTAGTTTTCTTCCTTGTTACATGGTATCAAAGCACAGGCTCAATTTTTTCAATTTCTATTGTCAATTCGCCTATTCAGATGTTTAGGGCCTTCCCCTGTTCTTACTGTTAATAGTGCTAAATATTTGTTCTCTTTATTGATTCACATAGCTATATTGTCTTAAGGCAAAAAGTAAAGTTCTATTAGTTTTTACGAGCAAGCAAGCAGTGGAAAAAAATAGAATCATTAATCACTCTAATTCATCAATTTTAGCTCTAAATTAAGCATGCTCACCAAATAATAAGAGGGTTTCATGAATACCTGTATAAATCTTCTTCAAGTTCGAAAAACAGCTGCAATCTCCTCACTTTTTTGTCGTGAGTCGTGAACCATTACTAGGACTTTCCTACTATCTTCTAGAAGCCTTAGATTGAGTTATGGGACTAAAAAACAAGTTGAATGAAGGAAGAATTTTGGGAGGAGAAGATGAAATCTGCAGCAACTTGAAGAACCCTTCTTCAATCTTGAAAAACCAGTTTTTCAGTCGACTTGCATGCATTTTCCAGTTCAATAATTGTGTGTTTTATGCTAGAACATCATGCAATCTAATTGCCTTTACAACACCCAACTCCTACTTCAATTTGAGGTGGAATCTTGGAAGTAGAACATGACTATGGTGCTAACCTTTCAAAGTGGAAAAATCTAACTTTTGAGAATAATGAAAAATTTGATTTTTCATTTTAATTTTGAAAATTATTTTCAAATCAAAAAACCATTTTCAGTTTTAATTGTATAATTAATCTGAAAAAAAATTAATTTTACTAAAAATTAATTCAATTAATTAATTTTCTAGTAAAATTAGATAATTTAATACAAATTTCACCACCATGAATCCATATTCATGAAATTAATATTTAAATCGTATTCAAATATTAATCGATCCTCAAATTTCGTTTAATTTCATAATTAAACGTGTAATTATATTACATATAATTACTAATTCTCTTAATTCAATTTCGAACGTTTCAAATCAACTTATCACGCTAATTTAAGGCTAAATCCATTTGTGAGCTAGTAGGGGATCTAATGAACTTACAGATCATGGGCTCCAACGATACGAGATTAGTTGACTAAACTCTTTACACCAAATTAACCCCCCATTCGCTAACTACCGGGTCACTCCACGAAAGACCAATAGTTGCATTATCCTCATCTAATTCGATTTGTGAGTACGATTTTCTTGTATCAATCTATAAACATAAAAGCCAAATATTATAATGGATTCTATTTTTCTCAATGCTATTTGAAATGTCAAAATAACGATAACATATTAAATCTGAGATGACAATGCTTCTTTTGGTCACAATATACTTCATTACCTCATGACGTAGTATCCACATTCGGTGCTCCCAACTTGTAGAGGATACTACAGAGAAAAAACCAGTAAATAAAATTGAAGTAATCCTTAGCACTAGATGTCTACTTAATATGATGAATAAGTAGTCGTTAATTTATACTTGCCTTTACTGTTCTCCATAAGGTTTGCTTCCGGCTTTTTTAATATTCTTTTGAGATTGAAACATTGCAAATGTCCTATTTGTCAAGAAATAACCACGAATTATTCTAAAAGATTAAACACTACAAATTTAATCTTTTATTGAAATCAATTTAATCCTATTGAACTGATTTAAAAAAATTAATCTAATTTCTAATCTCATTAAAAATTTGTGAACTTAGGTCTATCTGAATCATATTTTAAAACTATTTAAAAAAATTATTTTACCTAAGTATGCATGTTACTCTTAGTTATTGATTTTAATTCTAATTTAATTTATTTATAACTCTTATAAAGTAAATAAAACAAATTAAAACCTACATTGCATCGATTGACATACTTTATAAAATTATAACGTTTATAAGATTACATAAAGTAATGTCATGCATCATGCAATGTTATTTCATTACTACATATACATGACACTTATATATATACTTAATTATATATATATATATATATATATATATATATATATATCAAAGTAATGAAATTAAATAACATACATCACATGCATACATTCAAACTATATATTATAACGTTTATAATATAAATGATGCATGACTATGTTATTTATGCATGCAAGCATATAGTATAACACTTATATTATATGATGCACGAGCATGCTATAAAATTAAATCATGCATATACATATATTATAACACTTATAATATAAATGATGCATGAAATTAAATGCATAATCTATGGTGGGTTTAGATTCTATATGACATATAAGAAAAAAATATACATCACATGTATATTTAAAATAACTGTTGATGGACCTGGATAGGACACCTAAAAGAAATTTAAAGGCTAACTATTACATAAGCAAGAGTCCTCTGGTTCGAAACATGTGAACCAGGCCTTGAACCACTCGAATCGAACCGCCCTTCAACAAACTCTTTGCAATGATCATGTAGCAAAAATGGAGGTGCATCGTGTAGCAAAGTCTACAGATCTTGTAGCATTAGCTACACGATCGTTTAGCACATCGTTTAGAAAATGCTACATGATCGTGTAGCAAAAGCTACACGATCGTGTAGCGATCGTTTAGCAAAAGTTGCATGATAATGTAGCTGTTGTAGAGTTGCTTCTTCTTCTTCAATGAAACAGTGCACTACAACTCTTCTTTGAAGCTCCCTGGGAACAACACGAGCAACTCAAACTAATGAATTATAGACTCTATACCAAGATTAATGCCCAAAAACGCAGGGGCTTTTACAAACCAAAAATTGTAAACAGAGAAAGCCTTAAAACTATGTATCCTATCCCAAAACATCCATCAACAAAACTACATTCATCACCATTCATCACATGAAATAGAACGCAAAATTTGTAAAACCCACTACCACTATAAAATTGATTCAATAAAAGAATGGAATTTGGGATCAGAAAACCAACAACTTGTCTCTGATACCAATTGAAGGAACTCTAACTGGAGAGAACCATGAGCGGAAGCAAAGATCGACCAAATTTCATTTTTTTATTGAATATAAATTTTACAGTAAATAAGAATAAAATATGTATTTAGTTAAATTACAACATGCTTTAATAAAGAAAAATACTTAGGGCTTCAGAAACCCTTACCTTTGAAGAACCCTTTCTTCAAGAACTCCCTCGTACAAGTCACGAACGAAACTCCTTCTCCATGCGAATCTCCTTCTTTAAAGAAGACACCACCACTTGAGAACCCTATGTATCCTCTTGGGACAAAGGATTCAAGCAAGAGTTGTGGGTTTTGCTTGAATCGTTGGAAGAGGGAAAGGAAATGGAGAGGAGGAGAGGGAATTCTTCAGAGAACATTTCTCTTCTGTGAGAATTGAGGAAAAAGATGAATCTCTAACCAACTCTTTTTCAACCCACGTAATTAAATAAGAGAATGGGGAGGGAGTTGTAACTCCTTCCCTTTAATTAATTTCAATTAAATTAATAACAATAATATATAATTCATGATGTTGACTT
>NC_052356.1:4360998-4408344 GCF_009727055.1 Benincasa hispida | reverse complement strand
GGTAAAATCGGGTAGATAGCTGGGGACATAGGGTGCAAGACGGAATTCACTCCTACCCGCTTTTAGGGATAGTAGAGAGGTTGTTCTCTTAAGTGTCGACTCCGGATCTTGAACAAGGGGCCCTACCCTCTTATTGGCCCGAGAGGGACTCGGTTTGATGATCAGATCACAAACTAATTGTTCATTAGAGGATCAGTGGGACTTAAGGAACAAGAGATAATCTCGGGGATAAAACAACCTTTTGACCTAGTCGTTATTACGAGCAACTTGTGAAGGGTTAGCTTACTGATTATAGTTATATGGAATGGACACAATATATCTACAGTGAGGGAAGTGCAACTACTGGACTTACTTGAGTGACCCGGTAGTTAACAAATAGGGGTTAATTCGGTGAAAAGAGTTTAGCCAATTAATCTCGGATTGCTGAAGCCCATGATCTATTGGTTCATTAGGTCTTCCTACTAGCTCACAAATGAAATTAGCCTTAGAATAGCGTGATAAGTTGATTTGAAACGTTCAAATTCGAATTAAAAGAATTAGTAATTATATGTGATATAGTTATACGTTTAATTTTGGAATTAAACGTAACTGGAGAGTCGATTAATATATAACTATGATTTTTATATTAATTTCATGAATAGGGATTCATGGTAATGAAATTGGTGACAAATTAATTTAATATTTGATATTAAATTAATAGAATTAATTAAATTATTTAATTAATTATCAATTATTAATTTTATTAGAAAAATTGATTATTAAATTAATTTTTGTAAAATTAATAAAAATTTCAATTTTAATTAAAGAATTAAAATTAAAAAATAAAGAATTTGAAAAATGAGAAAAATCCAAATGTGGGATTTTTCCACTTTTAAGCAAGAAGGTTAGTCACCTTCATACACATAATTCTACCACCAAATTCAAGGAGTAGTTGGAATCGATTCAATCGATCAGTTTGTTGAGAGTCATGTAATAAAACCACTCTTGATTGAGTGGAAAAGGAGATGCAATTGTTGAATTGCTGAGTTTTTGAAGGTTGAAGATGTTCTTCAACAAGTTGAAAAACTAGAAAACCTCTCCTCCAATTTCCCAAAGTTCAAGCTTGTTTTGAGCCCCACAACTCAATCGAAAGCTTTTAGAGAATAGTAGGGAAGCTCTAATGGTGGTCCACAACAAGAATTGGAGAAGATTGTAGCTGAATTTCAAGTTTGAAGAGTATCTTTAAAGGTATATAATGAAACCCTTTTGATACCCCTTGATCATGCCTAATTTGATGTCAAAATTGAGGAATTAGAATGTTTAATGATTTTGTTTTCTTCCACTGCATCTTTCTGTATTTCAACAATTGTTTAGTTGAGGATTCTCGCTTTTTTTCGAATTAACTTGATTTTACGGACTATCGGTTAGGATTCTAAATGAGTGGGCTAAGTTTTAATTGAAATTTCTCGCACGATCTTTTGAATAAGTTTATGATAGAATTAAAAAAGGAATGGAATAAACTAGAATGACCCAAGCTAAGTTTTTTGTTTGATTGATAATTTTTACTTATTTAATCTCACTCCGCGTATTTAAATTTTCATGCAATTTGTATTTACAATTTTCACAAAATCCCCCTGGTTACAACCTATAAGCTTCAAACTTGAGAAATCTAAATCAGCTCTCTGTAGGATCGACTTCGTACTTCCCTTGCTACATTTAGTGAGTAAGTCACAGAATTTAATTTGGGCGTGTTATGACTTAGCGCATGGTTCAAACCGTAACCACCAATGGATTAGCAATGTTGTGCTCTAAAGCAATCTTTGTGATGATCACATCTCCTCGTTGCACAATCTCCCATATCAGGTGATACTTCCTTTCAAATGCTTTCCTCATTTGTGACTGCGAGGTTCTTCTTTAAAGTAAACATTGATCCTGACGTGGATTTTCTAGAATCCTTGTCAGTTTGGAAATCAAAGTTAGTGTATCCTATAAGGATCAAATCCTTAGCTCACCAGATTAATCCCTTAATCTTCTAAGATACTTGAGGATGTTCTTAACTGCAGTTCAGTGGTCTAACCCTGGATTGGACTGATACCTACTAACTATTCCCACTGCATAATAAATGTCTGGACTAGTGCAGAGTATAGCATACATTAAGCTGCCCACATCGAGGCATAGGGAATACATCTCATATCCTCAATTTCTTGAGGCGTCTTAGGACACTGTTCCTTAAACAAGTGAACCCCATGCCTGAAAAGTAATAAACCATTCTTTGAGTTCTGCATCGAATATCGAGTCAACATTTTATCGATATAAGTTACTTGAGAAACAGCCAGTGTTCTGTTCTTGCGATCCATAATAATTTGGATCCTAAGTACATACTACGCCTCTTCCAAATCTTTCATTTGGAATTGGGTTACCAGCCATTCCTTATTATTAGTAAGGTACCCTACATCATTCCCAATGAGTAGAATATCGTCCACATAAGGTACTAAGAAAGCTACTTTATTGTTGATAATTTTCTTGTACATACAAGGTTCATAAACCTTTTAATAAAAAACAAAGGATTTTATCACTGTATCAAATCTAATGTTCCAAGATCTAGATGTCTGTTTCAACCCATAAATGGATCGATTCAGCTTGCAAACTTTTTGCTCTTGACCTCAGGCTATGAACCCCTTGGGCTGAGACATAAAGATATTCTTTTCAAGATTTTCATTTAGAAAAGAAGTCTTGACATTCATTTTCCATATCTTATAGTAATAGTATGTGGCTATGGACAAGAGAATTCTTATAGACTTAAGCATAGCAATAGGGAAAAAAGTTTCCTCATAGTCAACTTGTTCCTTCTGGGTATAATCCTTCGTTACAAGTCTAGCTTTAAAGGTCTGTACCTTTCTAGCTACAACTCTCTTTCTTTTATAGATCCATTTACACCCTATGGGTTTGAACCCTTCAGGTGGATCTACAAGCTCCCATACTGAATTGGAGTATATAGACTCCATTTCAAGGTCCATGGCTTTGATCCATTGGTTATTGTCTACGCCATTCATTTCCTATTTGTAGGACAATGAATCCTCAACACCATCATCTAGTATGACAACCTGAGTTTTAGTTAAACCCAAGTAATATTCAGGTTGTATCACAATTCTCCCACTGTGTCGAGGTACTCTCAACGATTGAGAAGGACGAGACTGACCTAAAGTGCTAGCTTCTTCATTAACTCTTAATGGAGGACCAACTGCATCAACAACCTTTGTTGATTCTTTAATAGATTCACTCAATACTATTTTGCTTCAAGGTTTATGATCTCTCATGTTGTCTTCCTCTAAAAATGTAATGTTTGTTGAATACAAACACCTTATTTTCTTAAGAGTCATAGAACAGATCACCTCTCGTTTCCTTAGGGTAACCAACAAATTGGCATAATCTTAAACGAGGTTACAACTTCTTAGGATTTTTCATTAACACATGTGCAGGACAACCCGAGATTCTGAAGTAACTTAAACTCGGTTTATGCCCCCTCCATAACTTGAAAGGCATTTCAGAAACACTCTTCAAGGGAATATTGTTCAAGATGTGAACTGTAGCCTCTATTGTATACCCCCAAAACGAGTTAGGCAATTGAGCATGACTCATCATAGAATGAACCATATATAATAAGGTTCTATTTCTTCTCTCTAATACACCATTTTGCTGAGATGTACCGGGTGTTGAAAATTGGGATTGAATTCCATATTCAATCACATAGTCCTAGAATTCTAAATCCATGTACTCTCGACTACGATCAGATCGAAGTGTTTTAATTGTTTTATCTAATAGGTTTTCAACCTCAACCTTATACTCTTTGAACTTTTCAAAGGCTTCAGACTTATGTTCCATTAGGTATAAGTAACCATACCTCGAATAATCATCTATGAAAGAAATGAAGTATTCATATCCTCCTCTACCTTTTACATTTATTAGACCACAAAGATCTGAATGTATGAGCTCTAAAAGCTCTTTGGCTATGTATCCTTTTCGACTAAAAGGTCTTGTAGTCATTTTTCCTTCGAGACAAGATTCACATGGAGGTAATAAATCCTCTTATAACTCGCTTAGATGCCCACTCTTTACCAATCTCCTGATTCTATCAAGATTTATGTGGCCTAATCTCAAATGCCAAAGATACGTATCATTGTTACTTCGATAAATTTTTCGCCTTTTTGTTTGAGTGTAATTTTAAACATCTCATGATTTAAAAGTACTTTTGATTCAGTTGGTCTTAAAACATATAAGTTGTCTTCTAGTTTAGCTAACTAAATAGTCACACCTTTTTTTATGTCGGTTGGAAAAAGTGAAATCGGATATATAATGTCGGTTTAAAAAAATGGATCTTTAATGTCGGTTTTAAACCGACATTGAAGATGGGCTTTAATGTCAGTTTTAAACCGACATTAAAGGTGTAATTTTTTTCTTATTTTATTAAAAAATTAAACCCTATATCCGATATTCGATCTTCTTATGCTAACCCTTCTTCATGCGCCGCCTCCATTCTCTCTTACCCAAACCCTATCGCTCGCCCGTCCATCGATCTCCTTCACCGTCCGTTCGTCCGTCAATCTCCATCAAGTTTGCTGTCGGTCTCTGTCAGTCTCCGTGGGTAAATGTCTGCCAATGGGTCGAACTCCACCATCCGTCTGTTAATACCTCCATCCGTTTGGTACAAAATAAACTTCACCGCCTGTTGGTCCGTCGATCTCCATCTATCTCCATCAAGTTTGCCGTCGGTCTCCGTGGGTACAAATCTGCCAGTGGGTCGAACTCCACCGTCCATCCGTCGAACTCCATCCATTTGGTACAAAATAAACTTCACCGTCTGTCCGGTGGTTTCAATCTCAGGTGGATTTTGTTGGATTTTATTGGGGTTTCTGTTTCTCTGCCTAATGGTTCTCATGTCACGTGGTTGGGGATGTTTGTCTCATTACACATATTGTCTTGACTGATGTTTTGTATATTCCCGCTTTTGCTTTCAATCTCAGCTTCATCAGTGCATTAACACAATAATTACTATCACTATTAAATTTGATGGTAACAATTATGTTATTTAGGACAAGTCGTCTTTGACCATAATTGGCAAGGCTAGCTTATCTCATGGATGGTATGTTTTGGACAATGATTCATATTTGCCAACTACTTGTGATGTATGCCCATTGGCTAGACCACAAGCATTTGTCTTTTGCATCAAATAAACATGTTGTTGCTTATGTTTTTGAACTATTACATTGTGATGTTTGGGGACTACATCATGTTGCTTCTTATGCTAGTTATCGTTGTTTTTTTATTCATTGTTAGCTTTTCTTGAAGTATTTATAGAAAGAGTCTAACTCCAAGGACACGGTTTATTGTGATATTTGTTTGGATTGATGGAATTTTGAACTTTGCTAAGCTTTTGTTTTTTGGCTTTTCTTTTCATCAATAAGAACTGAGTCCTTCATATTGACTCATACAAAACACGGTCTAAGGACACGGTTTATTGTGATATTTGTTTGGATTCAATACTTGATTTTGAGTGAAGTTTTTCATTCGTTAGGTTCAAGTTTGACGTGTAAGGCTAAATTTTGATTCTTGGGAATTTGGAAGGAAGATAGGAAGATTGCATTGGATGTGTTTTAAGAAGATTGACAAGTGGAGAAGGTGCACCCAACACAAAAAGGACTTCATAACAACATAATAACAAGGACAAGATAATATTTATAAGATGCTTATCTTAAAAGTCTATTTGTTCTAAATTTGTTGATGTTGTATATTTTACAATCATAATTTTATGCTTTTAAATTTTCCCTTGTTATTGTTTTTTTTTTTTTTTTTACAATCATGGATAAGTCATGGATGAAAATGAATAGAATGTCAGCTGAGTATGGTTTAGGGGTCGAGATATTAATTAAAAACGGTCTACAACATTCAAATATACCGAATGTCATGAGTTGTCCATGTTTGAAGTGTGTTAATGCAAAGACTCTAGATGTGAACAAAATAAGAGAACACTTATTTTTTAATGGTATAGATCAAAGTTATCAGACATGGATTTTTCATGGTGAATCATTACCGATTAGGAGAAACAATGAAAATGTGTCTACTAGTGAAAGAGACGAAGTTGATGAGGATGATGTTGATGTTGATGACACAATTGGAATGTTTGAGGCTGCATACAATAACTATTTTAGTGGAAAATCCGATAATTTTGAAGAATTATTAGATGATGCGAATAAACCATTGTACCCAAATTGTAAAACTTTTTCCAAAATCTCCACATTGATAAAGTTATATAATTTAAAAGCTAAATTTGGATGGAGCAATAAGAGTTTCACTGAGTTTTGAAATCAATTCATGACATATTACCTAGTCCTAATGAAATTCCAACTTCTACTTATGAAGCAAAAAAGATGTTGGATACTTTTGGAATGAAGTACGAGAAGATTCATGCATGTAGAAATGATTGTTGCTTGTTTAGAAAAGAACTCTCTAATGTAAATGTATGCCCCATTTGTGGTACGTCAAGATGGAAGCTTGAAAAAAATTTAAACGAAAGGGCTAAGAATATCCTAGCAAAATTCATGTGGTATTTCCCCCCAATTCTAAGATTTGAAAGAATGTTTCGAAGTAAAGAAACAACAAGTTTATTGATGTGGCATGCTAAAAAAAAAGAAACAGATGGTTTATTAAAACATCCCAAAGATGCCCTATCGGGAAAAAAATAGACAATTTGTGGCCAGAGTTTGGGCCAGAACGTAAAAATCTTCGTCTTGCTCTTTCGACAGATGGGGTAAATCCACCTGGAGATCTTAGTAATAGATATAGTTGTTGGTCAGTGATGTTAGTGACGTACAATCAACCTCCATGGTTGTGCATGAAGCGAAAATTTTTTATGTTGATTGCACTAATATCTGGTCCTAAACAATCGGAAAATGACATAGATGTTTATTTAGCTCCGTTAGTAGATGACTTGAAAAAACTTTGGAAAGATGGGGTAGAATGTTATGATGCATATGAAGAACAACGTTTCATGCTTAAAGCCATTTTATTATGGACCATTAATGATTTTCCTGCGTATGGTAACTTGTGTGGTTGTACGGTTAAAGGATATCATGCATGTCCAATTTGTGGAGAGAATACTTCATCCACTTATTTACCAAAAGGGAAAAGGATGGCATATCTCGGGCATCGCAAGTTTCTACCCCATCATCATCCATATAGGAAACAAAAGAAAGCTTTTAATGACGCACAAGAATTAGAATTTGGTCTAGAGCCATTTAGTGGGGAAGAAATTCTTGCAGAAACAAGTAAGTATCAATATTCATTTGGTAAGAAAAGTATCAAAGAAAAGAACAGTGGAAATAGCACTTCAACTTGTTGGAAGAAAAAATCTATTCTTTTCAAGTTAGAATACTGAAAGTATCTTGACGTGCGACATTGTATAGACGTGATGCACATTGAAAAGAATGTATGTGCAAATCTTATTGGCACATTGCTTGATATTCCTGGTAAAACAAAGGATGGAATAAAGACTCAATTAGCTAATGAACCTTGTCCAACTATGGCAAAATATTCTGGTTATGTGGTCAATGGTTACTACGATCACACAAAGAATCGCGATGATGTTAGGAGGGTTCAAAATACTGGAGTTAGTATAACGGCTACCACAATGCAAGTCTCTAGTGCTAAGGATAAAAGGCCCATCATGTCAGATATGACATTTTATGGTGTAATACAAGAAATATGGGCTTGACTATCATGGATTATCATTTATTTTATTCAAATGTAATTGGGTTGAGAATAGAACTGGAGTCAAAACAGATGAGTTTGGGTTTACTATTGTGGACCTCAATCGTATTGGACATAAATCAGACCCATTTATTTTAGCCTCTCAAGAAAAACAAGTGTTCTATGTAAAAGACCCCGCAAATTCGGGTTGGTCAATTGTTTTAACATCTCTACAATGAACAATTGAGGATTATTTTTATGAAGATGAAATAGGAGATATGCTACAAGAGTGTGGTTATGGAGGTATGCAAAGAATGCCTAATGTTGATACATTTATTGAGATTGATGATACAACATCCACATACATTAGACATGATTGTGAGGGTCGATGAGTTGATAAATAATGTATTAAACATGGTATGTCATTTACGATGGTTATATGTATTTAAATATTAAGATTATATGTTTTTTGTGTGAGTAATGTTTTTTTCCCTCTAGATTGACATGGAAACTTCAACAAGTAGCAGCGAGGATGATAGAAATATGATCCCACAAAAACATAGCATAATAAGTATACCACGTGGCCCAACTACAATGTCTGAGTTGGCACAAATAAGGACGTCTGAGCAACAGTTGACCATCGATTATAATGAACATGGATAACCGGTTGGATCTGGAGCAAAGAAGATGCAGAGTTATATAGGAGTTTGTGTTCAACAATAAATTCCTATAACGTATGATTCTTGGAAAAAAGTTCTAAACCATTTAAAAGACAAACTTTTTGATTGTGTAGCGGTATGTTTTCTAAACTTTTAATTCATGTGCATAGTAGTTTATTAGTTTATTTAACTACTTTTTTCATTGTGCAGATGTCATTCAATGTGGACTCTAAGTCCAAACATTGTATACTAATGTCTACATCTAGGAAGTTTCGGACTTTCAAGACAACGTTGACTCAAAAGTTCGTACTTCCATTTAAGGATGAACCCTTGGTCTTGCAATTTCCATCCCAACAATATTCTCATATAGAGCAAGTTCATTGGACATCGTTCGTCAATGAACGATTGAATGAAGAATGGGAGGTAAGTCATTCACAATAAATTACATGTCAACATTATCATCATTTTGATAGGAAACTTCAACTAGATTTGTTGTATAGAAAATCAGTCATCTTCAAAAAGAAAGACATGTGAAATGTGTATATAATCACCACATTTCTCAGAAGGGCTATGCGAATCTTGCCCAAGAATTAGTGAGTTATTCAACTTAAATTAAATCTTTTATTCTAATATGTTTATGCTAATTAAATATGTATGTTCATGTAGAATCTATCGAATGACCCTTCTTATCGGGTGACTTTATGGAAAGAAGCAAGAAAATGAAAGAATATTGAATACTTTGATGAAGTTACTCGAGAATGTGCCAATCGGATTGTAAGTATATATTATGCAAAATTTAAGATGACATATATATAAGTTTAAAATGATATAGATATTGTGTGAAAAATTGTAATATGTTTTACAAGATAAATTGGTTGAAGTTCATGAAGGTGAAGATGTTCTCACTGAAGCATTGGGTACACAAGAACATTGGGGATGTGTTAGAGGAATGGGTAATTTTGTTTCCCATTCTCAATAATTCAAATTAGTAAAACCAAAGTCCTCTATGAGCCAAGAAATTGAATGAGGCTCTAGTCAAAAAAATGTTCGACATGGTAAAGTGTTAAGAGAAAAAACTCATAGCAAACAATCTCATCAGTCCAAATCATCTGTTGGAAGTGTTGCACTAAGTGCATCTGAAGAAGATACTGAAAAGATGTCTAAAGAAGATTTAGAGGTAATTTATTTGTTGTGACTTTTAAATTTTAATCATATTGTATGTGCTTAACCATGCATGACATAAGTTCTTTTAAATTTGTTAAGGGGCACCATGCCACTTAGCTATAGGAACTGTAGATAATATTGTTGCAGTAACCACAACATTCGATGATGATGTGTCATGCTTAACTGTTAAAGTTCTAATTGACATTGTAATTGGAAAAGATTTGCCTATACCAATTCCTGTGAAGGGTAAAATAAAGTTCTTATAGCAAGCAATGGGCAACTTCGTAAAATGGCCTCGTGAACTTGTAGTTATGGTTGACGAGAAAAAAGTATGTCTCTTTTTCAGTATATGAGTTTGGTTATTTACTATTTTTCCTACTTTGAATTTTTGTAACTTTGGTTATGGTAGGATCATTCACCAATTAAGAGCTTCAGCCAGTCCTCCAAATATACTAATGCCAATGGTACTATCAAACTATTGAACGGACATGTCATGCATAACATGAACGATGTAGACATGATCCGTATCACTTTGGACGAGCATATATTTGGAAGAGACAAAATTTGTGTTTAATTGTTAAATGCTTTTGTGGATGGCGTTGATGGCATTTATGGGTTTAATTGCCTCTATTAAAGCTTTCTTTAAATTACAACGTGTTAATTTGTAAGGACCCTTGTGTTTTTAGGCATAATTAACATGCTATCGAGTTTGTAATTCAAAGAGTTTGAGTTAGTCGAGTCGGTCGTGATGAAGTTTCGAAGCATGATGATGTGGTTCTCAACGAGGAAGAATACTAAGAGTTGGTCTTATCATGTAGCCTAAGGTAAACGATCGTTGGGATTTATCTAAACGATCATGTAGTATTTACTAAATGATGGGATAAATCATTTACTCTATCGCGTAGCGTTGGTTGCCTTATCGCTTAGACGTTGGAGATAGACTATCATAGTGGGAGCATTTGATGCTCATCATTTAGAAGAAGGCGCGCGCTAGACGATCGTGTAGTTAGCTTGCTTCATCGCTTAGTTACTACCTGCACGATCATGCGGTATACAATACGAAGGCGCTCGCTAAGTGATCGTTTAGGCAATGGTCCTTTGCTGCATCGTAGTCATTTAAAACGATCATATAAGGCTTGCACCGTGCGGAACGTGCTAGACAATCGCATATCTTGAGCTTCATCGCTTAATAAAAGATACACGATCGTTTAGCTCTGGGAGCATTGGTAAACGATAGAGAAAAGTGTTTATTCTTTCGTGTAGATGATCGCGGGGAGTTTGGTGCACGATGGCGTTGCTTCGCCCGGACGGTTCAAGACCCGATTCGCCTGTTTGAACTGGAGACTCCTTGTTTTGTAATAGTTAGCTTTATTTTTGAAGGATTTGAGGCAATTCTACCCGGTTCATCAACATTTGTTTATTATACATGTGATGTATGGTGTTTATATGGCAAAATGTTTGACATAGAGTTTAAAAACCCACCTTAGGTTGTGCAGTTATTTATGCATCATGTATTATAATTTTTATAATCTAGCATGAAGAAATTACATGAAAGCATGCGCATGCATCAAGAAATATAAGAATTATATTTTCCATGCATTGAGCATTATCATGCATCATCCTTTTATTATAAGTGTTATAGTCTAAGGGTGAATGGATGCATGTTGTGCTTGTTTCGTTGTTGTTTTTGTATAAGCGTTATATAAAAGAAGTAGCAATGAATGAACAATGCATTAAGCTAGGCTGTTTATAATCATTATGAATGTCTTGCATGTGTTAGCTTTGCATTGTGGTTTTGGTTGTTTCCGTTTATAAGTGTTATAAAGGAAATTAAACCTAAAATCGATAAGAAAGAGTTGCATGCAGACTTAGGGTGAACTCATTGTTTTAAAAGGGTTTTAAAATTGGATTGCGATAGACCTAAGTTCAAATGGTTCTAAAGAGTTTAGTAACCTAGATTAATCTTTTAAAATCAGTTTAATAGAATTAAATTGATTGACATAAAAGATTAATTTTTTTTAAATCTATTCATAAGGGACTTTTTGTCTAAGGCGGGTTTTGTCTAGGTTGGGGTTCTTAAGCTGATGGAAACGGAACACCCTTACCTGGGAACCTACCTGGAAAGGTAAATTAGATGGATTTTCTACAAGCATGCGACAATTGATCAAAGACTCCGTTAAAGAGTTTAATGGATGATGATCAAAAGTTGTTTAACTATCCAAGGTAAAACTTACTCTTGGGCAAACATAGTTAAAATCCTTAGTCGTGTTTTTTCTAAGTAATCTAAAGCCAAGGTTATAAAATACACAGTGGGAGGAAGAGATGTATCTGATATGTCTATGATTCCACTCACATTTCTCCCTGAATGTTCACACCATGAGATTCATGCTTGGCCTCGTGGTGCCCTGGGAACATCCCCATTTGGATGGTGTTTACATGAGTCAATATCAAGGTGGACGGAGAGAGTGTTTATAGTAAATAGGTGAAGAGTGTGTGTCAACACGTCCTATGGTCTTTGTCATTGGTTCATACCGTGAGATCATTCTGTACTCCCTCGTGGCGCCTTGGGAGCATCCCTCTTCGGATGGATTTTGTACAGTTGGTCAAGATCAAGGTGAACTTCAGAAATGGATAGGGTCGCTTTAGGTTTTGCCCCATTCGAATTTTTTCCTTTCGAATTGGCTCCTTGTGGCGGATCTCTAGGGCCTAAAGTGGTGGATCACACTTACAGGAGATTGTTAAGTAAGTTAATGATCTCTTGGCCAAATCAATGATGGCTTGTCGTTATAGAAGTAAGATGGCTGGTTGAGAACTTCTCAATTTAGAGGAGGGATAATTGACCTCCCTTCGTAGACTTTTGTCCTAAACCTTTAAAGTATAATTGCGAAACTAGATGTCACAGGGGGTTCATATTAGTTTTACTAAAACCTTATTGGATGTTGGTTATTTTACAACGGGTATTTGTTTAAAACCTAACATAGGTCAATGTGCTTTTCTTTTCAGCAACTCATTAATATTTCCCTTTAGTGCCTTTAATATGGCCGACTATATACAGTGAAAAGAATCGTGTGAAACGTATTTCGTGGCAAACGACCTTGAATTTGTCATGGTTGAGGAGTGTCCTCAAGTCTCGACCCTTAATGCACTGTGAAATGTTCGCAATGCATCGACTTCACATTTTGGCTAACATGCCTGATGTTTTGGCCAAAAGAAGAACATGGTCATTGCACACGAGATCATGGACTCGTTGTAAGATATGTTTGAACGCCAGTTCTTACTTGTCGAGCACAAATAGATGGATGACGAAACTAGTGTTGTCAGTTGTTTTGACACTGATCCCACTACTCTCCAAAAGAGGAAGAAATATAGTAAATCTGATTTATTAGTCTTGGAGACGTGTTTGTAGAGAATGATGATTCTGCTTGGATCCTTGATTCAAGTGCTACCAACTATGTCAATTCCTCTTACCAAGGATTCAGTTCCTCGCAGACGTTGCCACAAGAAGAGATGACTCTACGAGTCGATACTGGTGAGGTTGTTTCAGTTGTTGCTGTAGGCAGACTGAAGTTATTTGTTGACAAGAAACGTTATCTGTTACTGGATAACGTTTTCGTAGTTTCTCATATTAAGAGGAACTTAATCTCGGTTTCTTGTCTCATTGAACAAAGGTATACCGTCTCATTTTTTTAGAACAAAGTGTTTATTTTCAAGAATGGAACGGAGATTGGTTATGGTTCAATAGAACGTAACTAAGGTCGTTATTCATAAAAGCCTTGTTTGACATTGAAATGTTTAGTACGGCTACAACAGCTAAAAGACTAAAGGTTTCTCCTAAGGAAAACACTCATCTTTGGCATCTAAGTTTAGGTCACATCAACCTCAAAAGGATTGAGAAGTTGGTGAAAAATGGACTCCTCAAGAGTTTAGAAAAAAAAAAAACTCCTTACCGATATGTGAATCATGCCTTGAAGGCAAGATGACCAAATGACCATTTACTGGAAAAGGTTACAGAGCCAAGAAAGCCTTGGAGCTTGTACATTCAAACTTTTGTAGTCTGATGAATGTTAGAGCTTGAGGTGGGTATGAATATTTCATCTCTTTCATAGATGATAATTCAAGATACGGGTATCTCTACCTAATGCAATGTAAGTCTGAACCCCTTGACAAGTTCAAGAAGTATAAGGCTGAAGTTGAAAACTTGTTAGGTAAGAAGATAAAAACACTACGTTCTGATCGTGGTGGAGAGTATATGGACCTCCAATTCCAGAACTATATGATAGAACATGGGATTGCATCCCAACTCTCGGCCCCTGGTACACCTCAGCAGAATGGTGTATCAAAAAGGAGAAACAGAAACTTGTTAGACATGGTTCGGTCTTGATGAGTTTATGCTCTCTTCCAGACTTGTTTTGGGGTTTTGCAGTGGAGATTGCATGCTATATCCTCGAACAACGTTTCCTCGAAAATTTTTTTTTGAAACACCTTTTGAGTTATGGAGAGGTCGTAAAGGTAGTTTATGCCACTTCAGGATTTGAGGTTGCCCGACATATGTGCTTGTGACTAACCCAAAGAAGTTGGAAACCACGTTCGAAGGTTTGCCTTTTGTAGGCTACCCTAAGGAAACGAGAGGTAGATACTTCTATGATCCGAGTGAGACAAAGTGTTTGTTTCTACAAATATTATCTCTTGGAAGAAGACCACATCCGAGATTATAAGCCACAGAGTACGCTCGTTTTGCATGAGACTTCTAGTGAGATTGAGACTACTAAGGGTTCAACAAGAGTTTTTGAACAGGCTAACAGATCAACAAGAGTTTGTTGAGGTCGGAACATCTAGTCAACGCAACTCAATAGTTGAGAATAACCTCGACGTAGTGGGAGGGTTATGAACCCATCGGATTGCTACATGGGTTTGATTGAAGCCTAGAACGTCATTTCGAATGATGAGGTCGAGGATCTGTTGTCTTTTAAGAAAGAAATAGAGGATGTTGACAAGGATGAATGGATTTAAAGCCGTGAACCAGGAAATGAAGTCTATGTATTCAATAACGTCTGGGAGCTTGTTGATCCGCCTGATGGGGCTTACCTATAGTGTAAGTGGATCTATAAGCAAAGAGAGGTATAGATGGAAAGGTGCAAACCTTTAAGGCTCGACTTGTGGCAAAGGGTTATACCCAGTTTGAGGGAGTTGACATATGAGGAAACTTTCTCACCTGTTGTCATGCTCAAGTCTATCCGAATACTCCTATCCATAGCCACATTTTATGATTATGAAATATGACAAATGGACGTCAAGATTGCCTTTCTTAATGGTAATCTTAGGAGACCATCTATATGACTCAACTAGAGGGGTTCATAGTTCCAGATCAAGAGTAAAAAGTTTGCAAGCTTAATAGGTCCATTTATAGGTTGAAACAAGCATCTATATCATGGAACATCAAATTTGACATGGCGGTCAAGTCATTTGGCTTTGATTAGAACGTTGATGAGCCTTGTGTTTACAAGAAAATCAACAACAGCTCAATAGCTTTCCTGGTACTATACGTGGATGATATCCTACTCATTGGGAATGATATAGGGTTTCTGACTGATATTAAGAAATGGCTAGCTGCCCAATTCCAAATGAAATATTTGGATGAGGCACAGTATGTTCTAAGGATTCAGATCAGCCGAGATCACAAGAACAAAAGGTTAGCTTTGTCTCAGGCATCGTACATCGATCAAATGTTGATCTGGTACAAAATGCAGGAAGGGGTCTGTTAACCTTCAGGCATGGAATCATTTTGTCTAAGGATCAATGTCCTAAGACACCTCAAGAGGTTGAGAAGATGTGATGAATTCCTTATGCTTCAGCTGTGGGAAACTTAATGTATGCAATATTATGTTCCAGACCCGACATTTACTATGCAGTAAAGATTGTTAGTCAGTATTAGTCCAATCCAGGATTTGATCACTGGACGGCGGTCACGATCCTCAAGTATCTTCGAAAAACGAGGGACTACATGCTCGTGTATGGAGATAAGGATCTGATCCTTACAAGATACACGGACTATGACTTTCAGATCGATAGAAATTCTAAAAAATCGACATTGGGGTCAGTTTTCACTCTAAATGGAGGGGTTGTAGTGTGGCGAAGCATCAAGTAAGGATGCATCGTGGACTCCACTATGGAAGCCGAATACGTAGCCGCTTGTGAAGCAGTTAAGAAGGTTGTTTGGCTAAGGAAATTACTTTCTAATATGGAAGTTGTTTCAAATATGGATATGCCTATCACTCTGTATTGTGATAACAACGAAGCTGTGGAAAATTCGAAGGAGCCTCAGAGTCATCGTCAGGGTAAGCATATAGAGCAGAAATACCACTTGATCAGAAATATTGTGCATCGCAGTGATGTGATAGTCATGAAGATACGTCGGAGCACAACGTTGCTGATCCCTTTACAAAGGCTCTCACGGCTAAAGTGTTTGAGAGTCACTTGGAGAGTCTGGGTCTGCGGGACATGTGACACCTTATCTAGGGCAACTGGGAGATGATACTGAGGTATGCCCTAGTTTATTGTATATTTTACATTTTTTTTCTTGTATTGTACATTAGTCTCCCAAGGCATTAGGACAAATAGAAGATTATTGGGATTGATGTCCTAATTCTCCCAAAGTCTCATTGTTTGTAATTATACATATTGTTTTACAAATAAAATAACTGTTATTTCATTCTGCCATTTACTCATATCCAATAAACAAAGTTCCAACGTTGCAAGTGTTGTAAACTACTATAGATGGTAGATCCTGACCATTCATGTGGAGACATGTGAGCGGGGGTGTCCTATACAAAGAGTTTATATAAGACCGGACCACGAGATGATTAGACTCTGTATATAACGCGGTTGATACTGGAGACTTACATCTCACCTAAACGACCATAGGTGACACAACCTCAATCCTGAGTGTTTTGGAAACTCCTGCCTTTAAGGGCGGTCCTTTGGTTAATATGGGTGAGAGTGGCCAAATCTCCAACTCAACATGCCTACCTTTTTGGGGACTTGTCTGATTTGGGAGCTGGGAACTCAATACACAAGATAGAATTCATTCATTCCCCGGAGTAGGGGTAAGTAGATAGATTGCTCCCTTAAGGGTTGATTCCGGGGCTTAAACATAGTAGCCACAGCTTATCTTTGGAAGATAGGACTCAGTCATAGTAGGACTATGACTTATGTTCATTAGAGGATTCAGTGGTATTTAAGAAGTTCGATGTAACTACAGGGCCATAATGGTTATTGACCGAGCTGTAGTTACGAGTGATCTGTGAAGGGTTGTCGCACTGTTGATTGGTTAAGATGGACAAATAATATATCTGTGGTAAGGAGAGTTCAGTTGTCGGTCTTTAGTGGAGTGTCTCGCAGTTAATGGATGGTGGATCCCATGACTAAAGAGTTTAGTCAGTTATTCACGTACCGTTGGAACTTCGAGCTATAGATCCGTAAGGTCCCCTTGGTAACTCAATGAATTCAAGCTGAGGATCAGTTCTTGGTGTTGATTTGAAATGTTCAAATTAACAAAAGGTAATTCGATTATATATGATATGATCAGTATGGTGTATGAGATACATCAAGTGGAGAATTAATGTAAATGAGATTTACATTAAGTGACATGAAATAGAAAAAGAGCTATGGTTTATATGTTTCATAGATGAAATATTAAAACTATAGGTTATAAATATATTATGATAAGTTAGTTATCATTTATATTTATAATAATATTAATTATTGGATAATTATCTCTTTTTCTCTAATAACCAATTGAGTGGGAGGTTATTGGTGAATGGTGGTTTCATGGCGTAAGATAAAAGAAAAATATTTTCCTAATTTTAGTAAGAATTAAGATTTTTAAAATTGTTGATTTGAGATTTCCACTCTTGGAAAATTCTCACAGAAAAGTTGCCAAGTAAATCAGATTTACTAAGCGACAGCTTAGAGTTAGCTAAATGATCGTGGAGTGTTTTTACACGATAGGCACTCAGCTAGTAGATAGGTCCTTTATTCACCCATTAGGAGTAATAGAGGATGTCCTAGTTCGGGACAGTGAGTTGTTTTTTCCTACCAATTTCTATGTTGATTAATCATATTTTATTTGAAATTAATTATTTAAAATAATTTTATTTAAATTGAAAATTTTAATCTTATAAAAATAATAAAATCAATTTTTTTTTAATTTAAGTCTTAGAAATTTAAATTAAAAATTTAAAAATTGATTTTTAAATGAAAAATGAAAAAAATATTTTTAAATCAATTTCATTTTTGAGTGGGTTTATCCCACTTTCAACACCCAATTTCCACCCAAAATTTCACCTCCTACTTAGAGTGATTGGTGTCACCTCTTCATGCAAAGGGATGTGCATGAACTTATTCAATAAAACTCGTTTGATTCAGTTGAGAAAACAGGCCACGCAAAGTCGAATTTTGCTGGTGAAGGTTGAAGAAGTGTTCTTCAACTTCAGTTGAAAAACCATTGTTTTCCTCCACAAAATTTGCTCAATTTTAGTTCGTTTTGGGTTCCACCACTGAATTTAAGATCCAAAATAGTAGGGTAGATCAAGTGGTGTCTATACCTTGTTCCTGAGGAGATTGAAGCTGAAATTCGTGGATTGAAGAAGGTCTTCAAAGGTATATCATCAAACCCTATTTTAAGTTCTTGAACATGCTTTTTTAGTTGCTAAAATTGATGAATTAGAGTGCTTAATGATTCTGTTTGCTCAATAGAATAAGTTTACTGAATCAAACACCATTAGCCTTGACAATCACCTGTTTGAAGCAAGAGATTGCTGAAAATAACTTTCATTCATTTTGTTTCTCATCTTTACAAGTTGTATTAAATTTCGAACTAAGAAATTATTTAATTTGTAATTGACACTTCAAAGTTTATATATATATTTCTACGCATGAAAACGATTTCCTATGATCACTCATAGAGTTAAGCAGCTATAACCAACTACCCGAGAGGTAAATGGTTGTGGAACTCACTAAGCAAAGTAAGAAGTGGATCTAGAGATAGAAATAACCTTATGACTAACGAAACATCATTTATGCTTCATAGAGATATGATAAATGTGGTTGGCCATTGAGAGGTGTGCGATAAATGAATGATGCAATCTTGGATTTCTCTCAATGTCAACTGAGGGACTTGATATTGGCTTCCCCAAAACCCTATCTTCTACATTCATTTTCACATTCGTCAAAAGCATTCTCAGATCTAGTTTCTATCTGCTCTTAGTTTGTTGAGATAGCCATAACAAAGTTTTATCGCATGATTTCTCCCTTTATCGTACATTATTAGTTTTCGCCGCATAACATATTATCATGCAAATCTTTCGATCACAAATTCCCCGTGTTCGACTTTAGATCATTTTGAGAAACTTCTGACCTTGTTATACTTGGCAAGTCACAAGAAAACTTATGATAGGAGCACATACTTGCATACATTAGCGCATATTTAGTTTAGCGCATTGACCATTGAGCTTAAGTGTACACCAGATCACATAATCACAGTAAATTCAACCCAACGAGATTTCCAAACCAACAAGTTCTATCACAGATAGGCAGTGAAATTTTTTTATAATTGTAAATATTTTGATTCATTTTCCTATATTTGAAAACAACCTTCATATTGGCATCAAATTAATTTGACTTTTTTTCATATTTTTTATGTTTTTTATGTGTGCGTGTGCGTATATATATTGTTATTACATTCAGTTTATTTTCATCTTTTTTCAACTTTTTATGTATATTCTTATCATATTCTATCTCACTCTATATTTTTATATTATTATATCATTTTTAACTATCTAAAATACATTGTTGGTTATTATATTCTTAAAAAATGTGTTTGTTCATGACACATAAACAAGTATTCAATTTATATATTATATCTTATTGACCTTTCTCTACCAATGTCAATATATTCTGATAATTAAATAATTTACATTTACACATATAGTATAATAGTATATATGAAGCTATGAGATTTAACTAATCTATATTTACACATACAATGTAAGGGTAATGTGAAGTTATGAGGTTTTAACCATCAATTTTCGTGATTACTATTGTAACATTATATTCTATCTTAGTAATATTTCTCCACCAATGTCTGTGTATTCTAGTAATTAATTAATATACATTGCACATACAATGTAATAGTAATATGAAACGATGAAATTTAACTAATCTACATCTACACATATAGTGTAATTATACTGTAAAATTATGAGTTTAAACATCCCGAGTTCTAGGTCATGTTTCTCTTTAATTTTGTTTTTTAGAGTCAAAATTGATATAATTGAGAAGATAATTAATTTAAATTTATTTGATAAGAGATTTGAAAATTTTGAATTAAGTTAGATAAAAGATTTTAGAATTTGTCAATTTATTGGAATTACATATATATATATATATAATAATAATAATAATAATAATAATAATAAATATTATTATTATTATTATTATTATTATTTATATTATATTATTATTATTATTAATATTATTATTAGTCTTTAGCAATATAAATAAAATAAAATAACAAAAAACCTTAAATCTCATATTTTTCATCTTTTTCACTTAGGCGCCCCCCAAAATCTCTCTCTCCTTCTCAATCTTATGTCTGCAATCATCACTTTAGTGACCCTTTTTTCAATTCCATCAACTTGCCTAGCTTTTGACGATTAGCTTTGCTAGGTCGTCGACCTGGGTCACATGCACACATGTGTCCTTCTTTTGTTACTACTTTGAACATTGTTTTTAACAATGATGTCGTAGGATTAATAGTGTTTAAAGTTGGCTTTCAAGATCTTATGGACAAACTGGTCACATGGAATAAAGACGATGAAACTCCCTCCCACTGTCAAATGCAATCCTATTTCTAGTAGTCCCATCATCTTATGGTTGCAATTTCTTCAAATACTCACTTGCCAACAACTTCGCTTGTACAATCAACTTTGCTCTTTCTCACCTTGGAGGAAGTACATTGTTGTAGACAACCATAGGTTTTAACATCCCTCGTCGACTTCCTTCACATAGACACATGCTACAGGCATTTGGAAGCGTGAAGGACTATATTGAGTGATTTTTAATTTTGATTATGGAATTTTTAGATAGGGTATTTGTGTTTCTTGAATGTTTAGATAGAGTGTATTTGTGGTATTTAAGTTCTTTTTGAAGTAGTGTATCTTTGCATTCTTGTCTGTAATTAATTTGGTTGTTTTTAGGGTAGTTTTATCATCTACTAATTAGTATTTTCTATTATATAAACCTGTTTTGCTATTTTTGCAATTCTGAAACTTTTTTGCCATTTTTTCAAATGAAACTTTAAAATTTTCTATTTTTCTTGTCAACCAAAAAAAAAAAAATTCTATAAATGTCCATCCAAATCCTCTATTTGATAGATATGTTCGACAACTTCCTTATGCCTCCTGTTGCCACGTGCCTAAAGTGATGCAGAGCGGCCGACATCCTCGAAAATGGTTAATTTTTAAAGAAAACAAAGGAGTCGCCACCAATCCTTTTATGGTGTGAGTGCCAAATAAAGTAAATAATTTTTAATTAAAAAAATCAGTCTGTAAAACTAAAGTGGAGTTCGAGAGTCGTTTGTGTATGGGGAAGGTGTGATAGCACCCCTCAACACCAATTTAAAAAACGACGACCAAATTTTAAATCTTGAATTAAAAATATTTTTTAAAAATAAAAATAATGTCTTATTTTAACCTTCATTGTTCCCATGTTTGAAGTCGTGATCCCATGAAAAAAGTAGACAAAATTCCATCAATTGGGTCCGTTTAAAATTTAAGAAAAATTCTTCATCTTATGAAAGTTGGGAAATATTACAAATTTCTCACATCTGGGATAGGATATACATTTAATAAATGAAGATATTTTAAAAAATATATATTAACTAAGTTCATTTTTTTGGATCAAATCTCAAATTCTCAAAAATTATGATCTTTCACTTCAAGAATTCTAGAAAATTGGATTCCTAAATTGTCTAGATTTCGTCATATGATTTTTTTTTAAGGGAAAACAACCTTAGAAACCATATCAGTAGGAAAAATAATTAGACGACTTATTGAAATAATACATTAATTTTTAAATATTCAAAAACAAAAACAGTTTAATTTAAAGAAATTCTTAAATGACTTAATTTTTTAAAAAAGGATTAATAAACTCAGAGAAATGTTAATTAAAAATCAAAGTCAATTTCATGTCAACGTTATATAAGGAAGAATAGATAATTTAAGAAACATAAAAAAAAAAAAAAAATCGACTCAACATCAAAAAGATTCTAGAAAATCGAACTCCAAGATTTTCTAAATTTCATCATCGAGTATTTATTCTAAAATATCATAATAAACTTTATAACATAATATGGACATATTAAAATAATAGCACAGTAAAATGCATGAAAAATTAAAATAATTAAATGTAATACAAAGAATAAGGTTAAAAACCATTTTTGGTTCCTAAATATTCATTAAAATAACAATTTAGATCTTGAACTTTGTTTGTATCGATTCAGTCTTTGTACTTTCAATTTTTTAACAATTTTATCCCATACATGTTTAAGTTTCATAAAATAATCTTGGATCTTAATTTATTGGATTGATTTAAGAAACATAAGAAAAAAAAAACCGACTCAACATCTAAAAGATTCTAGAAAATCGAACTTTCAGATTTTCTAAATTCCATCATCGAGTATTTATTCTAAAATATCATAATAAACTTTATAACATAATATAGATATATTAAAATAATAGCACAGTAAAATGCGTGAAAAATTAAAATAATTAAATGTAATACAAAGAATAAGGTTAAAAACCATTTTTGATTCCTAAACATTCATTAAAGTAACAATTTAGACCTTGAACTTTGTTTGTATCGATTCAATCCTTGTTTTTTCAATTTTTTAACAATTTTGTCCCTGAACTTTAGTATGTACAATTTAGTCTTTGTACTTCTAAATTCATAACAATTTAATCCCTAATGTAAATAATTTTATCAAAATTAGATGTCAAATTTTATTATTTTATGATGTAAACTTTGTATTTTATATATTTAGTATCTAATTAGTTTATCGATTTATTTATGCAAGAAATCTTGTTAAATCTTAACTCTAATTTCTACAATAGGGACTAAATTGTTATAAATTTGAAAGTATAAGGATTAAATTATTACATAGTAAGGTTTAGGAATAAAATTGTTGCAAAATTAATAGTTTTGGTATTAAATCGTTACAACCCAAAGTTCAGGAACTAAATTGTTACTTTTATGAAAGTTTAGGGATTAAAAGTCATTTTTAATTAAAAAAAATTAAGTAAATAAGTAAAAAAATGTCAAATAGAGATTATGAGATGAAAAGCCAAAAATCAAAGGGGTGTTTCAAATTTAGAAAATTGGGTAAATTATTTACAAATATAGCAAAATATCACTATCAAATTTAGAAAATTGTGATAGACCACAACAGAAATCTATCAGTTTGATAAATCTCTATCACGGTCTATGATCCAGTGATAGATGTCTATCGCAATCTATTCCTGATAGACATTGACATTTTGTTATATTTGAAAATAGTATTTAAAACGTTTATCCAAAATCAAAATAACTAAATAATAATAAATAAATAAATAAACCTAAACATAGGCATAAAAAAGGAGCATGGGGCATTTTCAAATTTAGAAAATTGAGCTAACTCGACAAAAAGTGTACAAAGGAATTAGAAACTAAAGCCAGGGAATGTAAAATGACAAAAATAAATAAATAAATAATTTTTTATTTTTTATTATTTTTTTTAAAAAAAAAACCCCACGAAAAGGCAATTACGCAAATGGCTCATGATGCGACCCATCAGACAAGAGCCTCGATTAATCGGTGCGGCCCAATTAATCATCAACCCTTGCGAATGAAAGAAATAAAAGATAGCACCGAACGATCGTTCCTCTTCCCCAACCAACGTTTTTCTTCTCCTTTTCATCTATTGTAAAACACCTTCAAAGCTTCTAGCTTGGATTTATGGATTCCATTTTCTCAGCAACTTCTGTCTCTTCCATTCTGGTGAAAGGAAATGGAGGAATTGGCTGCCAGGCTACGATGGCTCATTTCAAGACCAACTCTAGAAGACGCCTACCCAAAAACCTCCTCTGTCCACGACGGGCCAAGCTTCCTCCTGACCCCGCTGTCAACCAATTCTTGAAGAACAAAACCTCTGCCCCTTCCCCATCCTTAACTGATTTGATTTCCTCTGAGATTTTCCAACTCCCTAAAGGTGAAGACGATGAGCATGAAGAAATCCACGCTTATGACTATAAGGATACTGATGTTGTTTGGGATTCAGATGAAATTGAAGCCATTTCATCACTCTTCCAAGGGAGAATTCCTCAGAAACCCGGTAAATTGAACCGAGATAGACCTCTTCCTCTCCCACTTCCTCACAAGCTACGACCATCAGGGCTTCCTGACCCTAAAATCCGCCCAAGAATAATGGTTTCTTCGCGTGCTTTGCTGTCTAAGCAAGTCTACAAGCGTCCTGACTTTCTTATTGGCCTTGCCAGGGCGATTAGAGATTTGTCCCCGGAGGAAAATGTGTCCAAGGTTCTCAACCGTTGGGGTCCTTTTTTGCAGAAGGGCTCTTTGTCATTGACGATTAAGGAACTGGGTCATATGGGTCTTCCTGATAGAGCTCTAAAGACGTTTTCTTGGGCGCAGGAACAACCTCGACTCTTTCCGGATGATCGTGTTTTGGCCTCAACCGTTGAGGTCCTTGCAAGGAACCATGAACTGAAGGTACCTCTAGACTTGGAAGAGTTCACTAAACTTGCTAGTCGTGGTGTGCTCGAGGCAATGGTGAGAGGGTTTATTAAAGGTGGGAGCTTAAATCTTGCTTGGAAGCTTCTTGTAGCTGCAAAGAAGCGTAAGAGACTGTTGGATCCTAGCGTTTATGTGAAGTTGATATTGGAGCTTGGGAAAAACCCTGATAAAAACGTGTTGGTTCTTACCTTACTGGATGAGCTAGGACAAAGAGAAGCCTTGACGTTAAACCAGCAAGATACTACAACTATAATTAAGGTCTGCACAAGGCTTGGTAAATTTGAAATTGCTGAGAAACTTTATAGCTGGTATGTTGAATCTGGACACGAACCTAGTGTGGTTATGTATACTGCCTTAGTTCATAGCCGCTACTCAGACAGGAAATACAGGGAGGCATTATCTTTAGTGTGGGAAATGGAGGCTGCAAATTGTCCTTTTGATCTTCCTGCTTATAGTGTAATGATAAAGCTTTTTGTTACTCTTGGTGATCTTTCAAGGGCTGTTAGATATTTTGCAAAGCTTAAGGAAGCTGGTTTTGCCCCTACATATGATGTATATAGGAAAATGATCACCATTTATTTAGTTTCAGGGAGGTTAGCCAAGTGTAAAGAAATTTACAAGGAAGCAGAGAATGCCGGATTTATCATGGATAAACAAATTACTTCAATGCTGTTGCAATCAAAAAGATGATTCAGCTGTGCAATCCAATTGAACATGTGTACCTTTTTTAAAAAATATATTAATTGTTATTCTTTTCTGGCATAGTTCGATGAATTGGTTGCAGCATTGCCTCTACCTGATGGATGTGAAGAAGAGCAGTTGAAAAGGATTGCAGAACTATAGGTATGAATCTTCTCATATTCTGATGTTGATATAAGAGCAAGAATTCTTGTGTTGTTTACTTCTCAATACCTTGTCACTAGTATCCATTCTAGGCTGAGAACGATGATGTAGGTCAAGAATTTCAAAAGCAGCCACAAGCAGCATGTGTTATCTCGTCTTCTTGTTAATCTTTATATTTTCAACATCTCTAGATGCAAATTGTTGGTCCACCATGATTTCCAAAGCATACCAAAAAAAAGGTTCATATTTTAGATTGTTACATCCGTATGGTTTCATTTCATAAGTTGACTCGATCGTTGTTTGGCTCTTGTTTCTTCTTCTCATTTGTTCATTTCGTTTCTTTCTCTTGTTTATTGTACACAGTAACGACAGTTAATTTTAAAACTATTTTCATGTGTTGTACACTTGCATCATCAAAATTTAAATTGAAATGTCACAAACAATTTGCTTCATTGAACTATTCACAGTTTGTACAAAGTATATAACAAAAAACATGTATGATATACATAACAAAATACAACTACGATATAGTATAGACTAGTAAAAGAATCTATTAGCTCATAGTTCACAACCATATTGAAGCCCGAACTCTGCAATCCTCTCCTGAACCCAATACCCCTTTTGTTGGGGACTCTATCAATAAGATATAATGGACTAGCGGGTTGTTGAAGGCAATGTCCATATCCACCAATCTTCCAAACATGATCCTCCTGAATAACTCAAGTTGCCTCTCTGCAAGCTCTTCTTTGACTATCTTATTTGCAATCCCAATGTGAGGTGATATACTCGTAACTTGGCCAGGAAAATGGTCTCCAACAGAAATCTTTAGATTAGCTATCTATTGCTGCATCTAAAAAAAAACATAGAGATAAAATAGAAAAAAATACAGTATAGGCACTTCTAACAAAATCTCATTTCTTTCTCTCTATTCCTCCTCTTGTTTCTTTCTCATTTTTCTCTCTTGTTCCTTTCTCTCGATTCTCTTGAATTTCTTCCACTCAATTCTCTCGTTTCTTCCTCTCAATTCTTCCTCATGTTTCGATGTCCCCCTATGGTTGATTCTCTTCCTCTCGATTATTCTCTTACAAATATCAAATGAAAACCCTAACATGCACTTGAAACGAAAACCAAAAAAGAAAACATCCGTATCAATGAAGAGGAATTTGAGTGTTTAGAAAGTCAACTATTTCGAAATAGAGGAAGAAACGAGAAATCCATTGAATGTGTATTGTTAGGTAGCATTAAAGATGAAGAATTTCGAAGTAGAAGAAGAAACAAGAAAAAATGAGAGAGTGGAAGAAGAAACGAGAGGGAGAAATTCAAGAGAGAGAGAGTAGTAGAAGAAACGAAAGAGAGAAATCCGTGCAAGAGGAAGAAGTGTTTATTTTTTTTCCTGATGTTTAAAATTCATTTAAAACAGTCAAGTTGTGTCTGACAATAACACGAGGAAGAAGTCCAAGGCAAGAGGAAGGAATGAGAGTTCGTGGGATCACAAGCCCTCACACTTGTTCCAAGGACAAAGTAGTACTTGCACACAAGGTTGCTACACAAGGCTGACGTAAGCAAAAGGCCATTTTTTGAGCAAATTTGAACCTTGGGCCATTTTTCATTTGGACTCCCAAAAGAAGTCATCCGCAAAAATATTCAAGTGGTAAAATCACGCGTGGATGACATCAGCAGGAGGCCACTTTCCATTACTTTTCTACAGGTGGATATTTTTCATTTGGGCCTCCCAAATGAGGTCATCCGTACAAAAAATCCTTTCTATATAAACTCCATTAGTTTGTGTATTAGGGCAATAAGAGATTAATAAAAAATTTCACCACTTCTACTAAAGTTTTACTTGGTACCAAAGATTGTCAAGCGATACCCACGATTTTTTCTCTCATTCTGAAGATCAAGAATCATGACTATTTCAAATATAGAAGATGGATTTGAAATTACAAATCAAGGTTTTCAAATCATAAACCCAGGTAACCAAATTTGCATTGTAAAGCTAAGTTGCACATTTTCTCCTATGGAGACTACGAGTAGTTGCTACCCCAGAAGGAAATGGTCTTGAAGATCATTTGTATGCTGAAAACTCCGCTCCGGATAAAATTCTGAAAATCGTACAAGGAACAACAAAAGTATAGAAAGAAAATTCAGCCTATCAACAGTGGAAGAGACAAGATCGATTAATCTTTTCATGGATTCTTGGTTCTATAAGCGAAGAAATCTTGGGAGATCTGCTTCACTGTACAACAAAAGAGATTTGGTCTAATCTTTCAAGAAATGTTTGCTATGAAGAGCATGGCGAAAATAATGCATATACAAATTGAACTGTAGAATCTTTGAAAAGATCAGCCCTTGAAATATTATCTACGGAAGTTGAAAACCTTTGTTGATATGCTTAATGCTTCAGGTATAACTATAACCACTGAAGATCATCCATTGCACATTTTATCTGGATTAGGAACAAACTATGATTCTGTAGTATCTATTATAACATCTCAAAAGAAATCCATGGATATTCAAGAAGTTACGTCTCTACTTTCTCAAGAAAGTCTATTGAAAAACGAAAGATCTCTTCAAAATAGTCCTCATCTTCCCTCTGTAAATCTTGCTTGTAGCAAAAATTTTGGAAAGTCGTTAAATGATGCAAACAGAACTTTCAACCAAAATAATCAACAGTATTCTGACAATAGAAATAAGGGAGGAAATTCTGGAAAAGGAGGAAATAAAAACTGGGGAAATCAAATAAAGTCCAATGTCAAATATGCAATAAATTTGGACACAACATCGAAATGTTATTTTCATGTTCCAATGCAGTACTCTGGTCCGACTAATGTCTCAAACTCAACAGCTTTCTGGACTTCATCAAATGATATCAATAAGGATACATATTCGTATCCTGATTCAGGAACTACAAACCATATTACTCATGATCTAAATAATTTGACAATGAGCACAGAAGCTACTGGAGGACAAGTTCAAGTTGCTAATGGTTCACGTGTGTCCATTTCCCATTTTGTTTATACTTCACTTACCAAATCAAATCATATTTTTCGTAAACTTACTTCACATTCCCTTTGTCACTAAAAATCTTATAGGCTTTGACCAATTCAATAAAGACAATAATGTCTATTTTGAATTTCATCCATTTTATTGTCTTGTGAAGAAATCGAGCAACTGGAACAATTCTTCTTCAAGGAACAATTCATCACGGTTTATACTCTTTTCAAGTGGAAAAGCCTCTCTCATATTCTAAGATGAAGACTCAAACCAATACACAAATTCCTGTCCTAAAATCCAGTCTTTTGCATTTTCTTGTGAACCTATTAACAATTGTACTTCTTCATCTTCTTTTGATATACCACATAGAAGATTTGGACATCCTTCATTACCTATTGTAAAACGAACAGCAAAGCAGAGTACAATAAAACTTTTTACTTCTGTCAAGCTTGTGCAATTGGCAAGTCATTATCTTCCTTTTTCCTCCTCTAACACGCTACACTGCACCACTACAATTTATTGCTGATCTTTGGGGACCATCTCATTAAACTTCTAAGAATAGTTTTAAATATTACATCAGCTTTATAGATGTCTATTCTCGTTTTACCTGGATCTACTTTCTTAAAAACAAATCTGAAGGCATTTTTACTTTTCAGATTTTTCAAAGTATACATTGGAAAACTTATTGGCTTATCCATTTTGCATTTCCAATCTAATGGGGGAGTCGAATTCAAAACTTTTATTCCTTTTCTTAACTCTTAGGGAATTGAACATAAGTTCCCGTTCACATATACTTCTCAACAGAACGACATTGCCAAAAATAAACACTGCCATATTATTGTAGATATTGGTATCACCCTTCTTTCTCAATCGAGTATTCCCTTAAAATATTTGGATGAGACATTTTCCATGGCTGTTTACCTTGTTAATCGGCTTTCTACTTCAACCCTTCATGACTTGTCTCCTCTTCAAATCCTACTCAATAAAAAGCCTGACTATTCTTCCTTGAAAATCTTTGATTGTCTTTGTTTTCCTTGTCTTAGACCCTACTACGATCATAAATTAAATTTTCGGTCATTACCCTGTACTTTTCTTGATACAGTAATATACTCGAAGGATATGAGTGATGGGAGATTATACATATCAAGAAATGTCAAATTTGATGAAAATACTTTTCCTTTTTCCCAAAAACAAACCAAAAGTACCATTTTGCACAGATCTTACTGAAAATAATAAATTCACATTACTTCCAGCCCCACCCATATTTTCTTCAATTCCATCATGATCTTCACCTACACCTATTAACCCTAACACTATCTCCTCTTCTTCTGATCAAAATGGTATACCAACTGACCTATTAGCACCGAATTGTGTTGATCCTTCACCTTCAGAAGAAGATACACCTGCTGGATGTGATAATACTATTTGCAGTAATTATATCTGTGGAATACCTGCTGTTTGTGCCAATGATATACAGGATTGTACTAGTACTACTACTGATAACACTGAAGATGAATTGCCTTCATCTAGTTCTGACTCTCAAAGAAATAATATCAATACTCATGGGCCTAGGTCCTCACATCCGATGGTCACATGATCAAAGAATGGTATATTTGAGCCAAAAGTTTTTCCAACTGATTATTCAGAAAATGAACCACCTACAGCTAAAGAAGCTCTCAAACATCCTTAGTGGCGAAAGGCAATCGAGGAAGAGTATAATGCTTTACTAACAACACATGGGAGTTGGTACCTCAGTCTAAAGAACAAAAGATAATTGATTGCAAATGGGTCTTCAAAATCAAGCAAGATACTGATGGTTCAATCTCTCGATACAAGGTAGGCCTAGTGGCAAGGAAGCTGATATCAATTATAGTGAAACTTTTAGTCCAGTAGTAAAATTTGTTACAATCAGAGCACTCTTTACTTTTGCCATATCAAAAGGCTGGACTGTTAGACAAATTGATATCAACAATGCTTTTCTACACGACTTGTTATCAATAGATGTTTTTATGGAGCAACCAACTGGTTTTATCTCTTCTACCAATACCTCTCATGAGTATAAACTCAAAAAGGCATTATATGGCCTCAAGCAAGCTCTTAGAGCATGGTATGATCGACTAACCTCTTTCTTGTGTTCATTAGGTTTTATATGCTCAAGGGCTGATCCGTCTTTGCTGTTCAGATTCACTAAACAGATGCTTCATACTGATATATGTAAATGATATAGTAATAGCAGGAAACTCGAATTCCATGATTGAAGAACTCATTTCTTTACTTTTGTCAATTTTTCTCTGAAGGATATTGGAAAATTGACATTTTTTGGGCATAGAAGTATCCTATCCATCATCTGGAGGTCTTTTTCTGTCTCAACAAAAATATATTTACGATCATCGAGCACAAATGATGGAAGCAAATCCAATTGCAACACCTATGATCAGTAACTACTTTGTGTCTGCAAAGCAATCCTTTGCTTTATAGGAGTATTGTTGGGGTGGGCAGTCCAGTATGTTACACTCATTAGACCTGAAATATCTTTTTGTGTAAACAAAGCTTGCCACTTTATGCAGACTCCAACCTTAATCCATTGGCAACTTGTGAAAAGAATATTGAGATACCTTAAAGGAACTTGTGATTTTGGATTCTTGCTAAATAAATCAACTCATCTTAATATTACTGGTTTTTCCGGTGCTGACTGGGCATCGATCCCAGAAGATCATAAATCAACCTCTGGATTCTGTATATTTGTTGGTGAAAATCCAGTTTGGGGTCTAGGAAACAGTCTATTATTTATCGTTTGAGCACTGAAGCAGAATATTGCTCAATGACTATTGCAACTACTGAGATTCTATGGCTAAATTCTTTGTTTACCGAGCTGAAAATTCCTATTGATCAAACAACTTGAGCGCTGTAGATCTTAGAGCTAATCCTGTTTTGCATTCAAGAACCAAACATGTGGAGTTAGACATACTTCATCAGAGATCTTGTCTTGGCAAAGAAATTGGCGTTAGACATCCACCAGCTTTTGCTCAAGTTGCAGATATTCTTACAAAAGCTCTTTCAGCTGCAAATTTTAAAAGATTACGTTTCAAGCTTAATGTTTTGTCTGCACAGACCATTGGCTTGAGGGGGGATGTTAAGGAAGCTCATTGAAGATCAAGCCCAGCTAGTTGAAAATTTTTGTTATATGTTAGAGCTTAAACATGTATTTGGCTCTCTGTATAAACTCCATTAGTTTGTGTATTTGGGCAATGAGAGACTAATAAAAAGTTCCATCACTTCTACTGAAGTTTCAATCAACAAAAGTTACACATAAAAACAAGTAGAAAAAAAAAGCCATAGACTAATACAATTATCTAAATTTTAAACACTAAGGAACGTTTGAGACACTTCGTTGGTTATTATAATTCATGGATATTATAGTCTATGCACTATAATAAGGTGTGTTAAAAATGCAAACAATTTTAGTTTAGATAATATAATAAACATTGTACCAAAGAGAGAGAGAATGATTAGCATCAACATTATTATATTTAGAGTCCCAAACATAGAGTGTGCTAACTTCAAGTTGAGAGTCTAAACAGCCCCTAGAAGAAGTAAATCTATAAATAAAAAGTAACATATGTGTTTTCAATTTGCTCAGAAATATATCCCGTACAACAGAATTATGATTTTGGAAAATAATTAAAACTTTTTTATGAATATTTAAATATTTTAGGTAACTTCTCTTTTATCCTCATATATCACCAATATACTATTTCTTTGGTATATCATTGAATAAAATCCAAAGTAATAACAACGCAAGACAAAAAAAAAAAACAAAAAAGGAAAAAGAAAAAAAAATAGAATAACTTTTTTCCTTTTTAAAATAAGATATCGATAGAGTCATAGAACTATTTTTCTTGCCTAAACTGTAGAGCTGCATGTACTTCTACATGTATTAAATATAAAAACAAAGAGCCATATGGCGGAAAATGAATGAGGGAGATATGGAAAATATTCATACATTGGTATTGTTAGTGTAGGAAAATTCCCTAACTCTTTCAATCTGCTTTCTTCAAGTTCAAGCAATTATCTGCCACTTGGCTGAACAGCTCCTGAACTTGTATTAATTCTCTCTCTACAACAGACAGTTTAAGTAAGATTGTTAGTTAGGCATAGTATCAGTATATTCAATAGAATGGAGTGAACATGATAAATTTAGGACTTAAATTATTAAATAAAACTATTTGAATCATTGTAAGTCACAAGCCAAACAATGATTCAGTCGACTTATGAAATAGAATCATATGACAGTAACAATCCAAAATAGAAACTTCTTGTTTTTTTGCTATGCTTTTGAAATTATGGTGGACCCATAATTTCCATCTAGGGATGTTGAAAATATAAAGATTAACAAACACCTGCTGCTTGTAGCTGCTTTTGAAGTTCTTGACCTACGGCATCGTTCTCAGCCTGGAATGGATAACAAGTTTCAACATACTGAGAAGTAAACAACACGAGAATTCTTGGTCGTATATCAACATCAGAATATGAGAAGATTCATACTTGTAGTTCTGCGATTCTTTTCAACTGCTCTTCTTCACCTCCATCAGATAGAGGCAATGCTGCAACCAATGCATCAAACTGTGCCAGAAAATAATAACAATAAATTTTTTGTCAAAAAGGTACACATATTCAATTGGATTGCATATAAATGAAGCAAGATCCCAACCCTTTCTTTAGTTCAAAATGCTAATAAATTTTATTTTTGGATGAAAAACTAGACTTTTGTTGAAAAAAGATGAAAGAATACACGGACATACAAGAATGTTACGCCCACAAAAAGGTGAACTAACTATAAGAAGGGTCTTCAATTCAGTGAAACGTGACTAAGCAAGAAATTCCAAAAAAACTAACACCAAGATCCCAAGATTCTATTATTTCTCCCCTTGAAGATCCCTATTATTTATCTGGCCCACAAACCCCACAAAATAGCACACACTCCAACGAAAACAATGTTTTTGACAGAAAAAAAAGAGGTGGATGGAGGAGAAATCCTTAGTCGACTCCCTGCAACTCCTCAGAGAAAGCTAATAAATAATATATCCAGAATTGAAAAACTTTTACACATTTCTATTACCTACAACTATCACACTAGGATTCCCAAACGTAAATTCTATATTCCTTAAAGAAATTGTTCGAAAGAACAAACCTTAATTCATTGCTACATTCAACTCCGTCGTTGGAAACTTATGAAAATCAAATCTCTCAGCAACATTGTCTCAAATACAGAGTTTGAATAGTAGATTCCAAAATATCGACATGCATGAGAGCTCCTTAAAGTGGGGCTAAATATACATAAGGTAGTTAAAAGCAAGGAATAACTAAAAAAAATTCTCAGCACTTCGTTTTATTGGCGATCTGAAACGCCATAGCTATCTAAGTAGTATCTGACGTTGGATGGCAAAAATAGATTGAAGTTTCCAATACCAAATTTGCTCCCTTTGATGGATTGTATCATATATCATAGCATTAGAATTTGTACGCATCTCAAGTAGCGGGAAATCTGCTCCCTTGATATTTTACTCTCTTCCAACCTCAACACAAGGGTGATTCAAGCAGATAGTAGATTCTCGGTTACTTATCCAATAGACCGAATGTATATAAAGTTAATCTAGGATACTGACATTTGAAAACAAAAATAGCAACATAAATTTTCACCAAAAGGAAAAAGCAAATACTTTTCTTAATGTTTCAACTTTCAACCCGTGAAGAAGTTATTAACCAGAGGCGCGGCCATCACCCATTCATATTCCCACCCCGAAGTATTAAGAATCGAGCAAACACTTCAATCCCACAGAATAAATAATTCATACCTGCTTAGCAGCTTTCACCAGAGCAGCGCTCATGAGCTTGGGCTGCTCTGCGATATTTGCACTGTCCTCTGTAGGTTCGTGAGATGGCGGTTCGGGGTAATTAGGAGATAAACGAACTGGAGGAGCGTCTCTTTGTAATGTCCCAAATGTGTTGAAAGCTAAAGCAGCAATTGCGTTAACTTGTTCCTGCAGTTGAGAAATTATGTCCATCTTTCACCTTATCCCTAAGAAGAATTATACAAAGGATGATTCAGCAAACAATACACATAATCACTCCAATTAAATCAGCAAACCACTTCCAAGGGGTTGACAAAGCTTTTCAGATTTTTTTTCTCGCTATCATAGAATTTGACGTTTTAAAAATGTCAAAGAATTTTGATAATGTACTTGCCACATTTTCAATGTCAAGAGTAATTTAGTTGAATTAAGAGACTGCTATTAAAAGAACACAATTCGCTAAGGTGGGAGTTTGAATTTCGCTTTAGTGCTTTTTTATTTTGGCTTTGTCAAATCCTTCTCATCTCTCTCACTTCGCTCTTAAATTTAAAATTTAACAATTTTATAAATTTAAGACATTTGAATACCAACACGAAGATCACATTAAAGGAAAAGTAAAGACAATGGAGACCTCTTTAACTAATAGGACTGGACGATAATGTAAAGTGGACTTAAAAATGGTAGTGAAAGACAAGATCGAACCGAAATGGAGGGGAGAATAGAGATGGCAGGTGCGTTTGAGCTTCGTATGGCTGGCCGTGGCGAGGCGCGGACTGGCGATTGAGCTTCGAAATGGAGAAGGAGATGGCAGCCAGCAGGGGAGAAATGAAGAGGCTTCGATTGAGAAATGGTAGAAATGGCGACTGGCGATTGAGCTTCGGTTGAGTTTCGGATGGCTGGGGCTGGCGCTGGCGTTTCAGTTTTGGGATTCCTTTCCTTTATTTTTTTTAATATGTTCTCTGATTCCTTATTTTCCTCCGGATTCCTGATTTTCCTCCATTTTCAAATTTGAGTTTATCTTCCATTTCTCTCATATTTCATATCTTTTTTAATTTATCTTATGTTTTTTTTATATATCTTAAGTACTAAGTAATTTTAAATTAGTTATCCTTCCTACATATTTACGAATATTTATATTTAAAAAAATTCAAGCACTCTCATCTTACATATTTATAAATATTTATATTTTAAAAATCTAAGCACTCTCCTCCCTACATATTTATAAATATTTATCTTAAAGAAACCCCTAATTTTAGTTTATATCCCACCCTTTTCTTTCTCGCTTTCCCATTTGTCGTAGGTTGGAGCCATAGCATCTCCACAAAATATATTTTTTTATAAAAAAATCCTAATTCTACTTTACCTACCTCCCGTTTCATGTCATCATTTTCTTTCTCTTTTCTCTTTTCCATTTGTAGCATGGAGTGTAAAAAACATAAGCGAAAGAGTTGTTGCATGTTGGAGAACCCACCACCCTCGAACCCGGACAACAGTGGTGCGTGCATGTGGTGAAAGGGTTATACTTCCACCACCACCACACCTTGGAGTTACCTCTAGCATGCGTGGGTATTTATACCTTTAAGGCAATGCTTAATTCTCCAATGTGGTATTATTTTTACTTTTGTTAAGGGTCTAAGCCCAAGAGTCATTCCAATAATCCCCACAAATGACTATTATGACAAAATTAAAAATAAAACAAATTATTTGAAGAAAATATTCTAAGCAAAGATAGGAGAACAAACTTAAACATCAATGTCTAACGATTAAAATTGATGCATAGTGAAGTGGGGCAACAACTTCATTAGAGAAAGTGAGTTACCTCTTAAACTTTCAATAACATTAGTTGAGACCCCCCACAACATGTTTTACTCTAAGTATTTTTTCTTGATTCCACGATATAGAGTGTGCTAATAAGGCCATGCACGTAAATCTCGAGTCACCTGAAAGCTATAGAAAATGACTCTTAAACTCTTTTATATAAGGCGGTCACACCTTCACTATTACGTCAAATACTTCATCAAGTCTATTATAAACAAACCACTCAAAACTGAGCTATGAAAACTTCGTCATCTAGTTTGTACCAGAGCCAACTTCATCAAGTCTGTCAGAGACAAACCACTCATATACTAAGTTATGAAGATTTCAACATGAAGGAATGATATATCATTCAACGGAAGAATACAGAATCAATAAGCACTTAAACTACATTTAATTTGAGTTTTAAGCATGATGTTCATGTGATATTCATAAGAGGGTTTGAAACACATATTATCTTTGAAGATTTCACCACGAATTCAGATGAAAAACACCAAGATAGAGCTTGAATCACCAAGAAGAAAACCACCAAGATCTTCTCTATTATACTCAAGCTAGAACGTGAGGTGGAAACACTTGAACAAGTTGAATTGATGATGAACCAGAGTAGGGTTTTTAGGTTATCAATTCAGAAAAATATATTTAAGTAATCTCTCTAATCTTCATACATGGAGCTTCAATATATAGGTAAAAAAACATGCAAAATGTATATGGTTGCATGTTGGGCAGCTTAAAGATCATCAAAACTTGAAATGGAATTTGGTGATTCTACATTAAATATGTTAGCAGATTTTTCCCAAAAATGGAAAAACCTATTAACCTCAAATGATTTCAAAAAATCATTTTATTTAAATTAATTTTATAAAATTAATTCAAATTAATTAATTTAAATAAAACTAATTTTAATTGATTTTTTAATAATATTAATTTAATATCTAAATATTAAATTAATAAAATATTAATTTCAACAATGAATCAGTTATATATTTAAATCATAATTTAAATATTAATTGATATTTCATTTAATTTCAATTAAATTAAATGATTATATTTGTATCATATACAATCAATCGAAAACTCTAAAAATTAAATTTGAACATTTTAAATTCATAACCCTAATTTCATACATCAATACTCAATTTGTTATTCCAATTTAATGAGCTAGTAAAGGGACCTAATGAACCTACAGATCATGAACTCTAATGATTTGTAATTAATTCGTTAAAACTATTTAATCGAATTAATTACTATTCGTTAACTATCAAGACACACCATTATAGCTCGGTAGTTGCACTCTTATCACTAGATATTTCTATCCATATAAACCATAATCAATAAGTTGATCCTTCATAGGTCGTTCGTATTTACAGCTGGGTCAAAATTACTGTTTTACTCTTGTAAATACATCTGGTTCCTTAAGTTCCCACTGACACTCTAATGAACAATTCGATTCATAATACTACTTATGAATCATTTTCTTTCTCTATCATGAGAAGGTGGGGCCCCGATTGTTCAAGACTTGAAATCAGTACTTAAGAGAACAACCTATCTACTAACCCTAAAATGTGTAGGAGTGAATTTCATCTTACAAGGCTATGTCCCCAGCTATTCATCCAGTCTTATCCCTAAAATGGAAGGTTTATTGAGCAGTGCTATTGGACTACTCTCACCCATATAGATCAAAGGATAATCTCGAATAAACAGGAGTTTATAGCTAGCTCAGGATTAAGATCGAGTTATCCTAGGTTACTTAAGTATGAAATAGTCAATTTTAACAGTAAACGGTCGTTATAAAGAAAAGTGACTATTTCGTGGTCCAGTCTATATGCAAACTCATTGCATAGGATGTCCCACTCACATGTCTCTACAAGAATGATCTGTGGATCACATCATTTGTATTACCTATAGAAAATGGGCCGCATCCAATAGTGTTACCAGGATGAGATACCCAATTTCATCCATATACTTATAGACCATTTAGTCTATATACTCTTAACTTGATCCTGTTTATGTCACCACATAAAGTTAAAGTATTCATACTATAGACATGGATAGGTTTATTGGATTTTCATAATAGAATGAAAAATCAACAACTTAATCGAATAAAATACTCAATAATATTCTATTGATAAATAGAATGTTTAACATAAAATTTACAAACGGCGAGTTCTAGGACATTCCCAACACAACATTATTCATTAAGTCCATATCATGGCCACCTTAAGAAAGAGTTATGAATCATTTAAAGGTTTTAGTTTTATTCATCACGTCTGTACTAGAACCAACCAAATAAAGGGCTATGGATCATCAATGGATAAATTATATAGTTGACCGTGATAGTATAGTGGTTCTATCCTCCCCCCTTCTTTTCCTCCCATCTGGAAAGAAAAAAAGCTAATATTAATAGTAATTAATTAATTAATAGTTACCAAGATCAAACCTCAATTTTTTAGACACAAAAATTTTGCGGAGACAGGATTTGAACCCGTGACTTCAAGGTTATGAGCCTTGCGAGCTACCAAGCTGCTCTACCCCGCGATAAAGAGAAGAATTGTGAACTAATAGACAAACAAAGATTGAATGCAGTTGGATCTACATTGGATCTCACCTGAATCGCCCCATCTATCCTCTTGAGGAGAAGTTTGGTTTCAAACCCCGGTTCAAACAAGAGAAGTACGCCATGCTAATGTGTCTTGGATGATCCACATCTCAGGGTCAGGCGCTGATGAGCACATTGAACTATCCATGTGGCTGAGAGCCCTTACAGCCTAGGTACAACGCCGCAATTATCAAGGGCGCGCTCTACCACTGAGCTAATAGCCCATCGTGTGGGCCTCCCGCTGGGGGCCCGCTATGCCAAAAGTGAGAGAAACCCCATCCCCCTCTTTCCTTTTTTCACCCCATGTCGTCACACGGGAGGGACACGGGGACGTAAAAAAGGGGATCCTATCAACTTGTTTCGACTAGGATAATAAGCTCATGAGCTTAGTCTTACTTCACCGTCGAGAAACGAAAGAAGACTTCCATCTCCAAGTTTAACTCAGACGTAGCTCGCTTCCTTTTTAATCTCTTCTTTGATTTTTTCTTTTCGCATTCTCTTTAAATTCAAAGGAATTGATTTTGATTCTTGGGCGATTCGTTCTATTAATCCCTTAATAGTTAAGGGATCCTTCAGTTTGATTAATATTCCGATCAAAAACTTTATTTCTTAAAAGGATTTAATCCTTTACCTCGTCGATGAAAAATTCGAGGTTTTGATTCCAACTAATTAGATTTTCTGTAGTGGGTTCATTCCCATAAAATCTTGAATAAAAAGAAAAAAGTATCGCACGATCAGATCGCTCGAAACTAGGTTCTCCATTTATTCTTTCCATATTAAAGCCATTCTTCTAATTAGGTGAGGAACGATCCTTTGAGTCTAATATAACAACAATAATCCATGCATTACGTATATTTATTATTATTCTATTCATTGAATATTTCCTTGGGAGGTATCGGGAAGGAATTGGAATGTAATAATATCGATTCATACAGATACAGAAGAAAAGGTTCTCTATTGATTCAAACACTGTACCCGTGGGATAGGGATAGAGAAAGAGGAAAAAAAATGAAGATTTCACATAGTACTTTTGATGGAAAAATCAATATGATTTATTTCGTACCTTTCGCTCAATGAAAAAATGGGTCAGATTCTACAGGATCAAACCTATGGGACTTAAGAAATGATTGAAGGGAATAAAAAAAGAAAAAAAAAGAGGGAAAAATAAGTAAATAAAAATGACGTAGAAGAGCCTAGATTCCAAATGAATGAAAACGTGACTGAATTGGTCCCAAAAAGAAAAAGACTATATACCATCAAGTTTATCACAATAGACCACTCAGATAGAGGGCTATGGATCAATATAAGGGTTTAAGCCCCATGTTCACTGAGGATTCTAAAATTATTTTCCTTATTAATCTTTTAGCAAGAGGGTTAGTCAGATTTTTCTCAGACCTCACAAATTCCAAGGAAATTACTCTTCTTTTTAACAACTGTTTCACAACTCCATGTCTAAGATGGATATACATTCTTTTACCATTATATACACTATTCTTGGCAATTCTTATGGTAGCTTGTGAATCGGTATTAATGCCCCCCACAATGGTACATCTCTTGGTAGACTTCTAAGCCATTAAACCTCTTTTCCTACTAACTCTAGAGAAATAAATTCAGATTCCATGGTGGATCTAGTTATGCACGTCTGATAACGGGCAGAAATGTACGTTATTACAACGCAAAGTTATAAAACAATGCAGGATTGCGATAGTAAAAATATACTGTAAACCTCAAACTTAGGTTCCTTAGATAAGCATGTTTTGGCCAAAAGGGGTGCTATATTACTTTTTTTTTTTTAAAGTAGAAAAATATGTTGTTTATAGGGATTTTGAAGAAAGGGAAGAAAATATCTTAAATGAAGGTACTCAATCATTATCTGGCTAGAGGCACTAAGAGAGGATGACATGGCAATTTATTCCTTGAATTCAGGAAGCGGCAGAGAGATTAAAAGGGAAGATAAACTTCAAAGGCATGGTTTCGAAAATTGACAAGAGGAAATCTAGTAAATTCAGTGCCATTTGAAAGATGGGAGAATCTAGTTTTCGAGGTGGTCCTGTTGGAGAACGATTGCAAGAGGAGAAGAACAAAGGAGGAGAATTTGCAAAAGAGGCAGAACCACAGATTAATCCGAACCTATGGTGAAACTTGGAAGTTCCAAGCCAAACTACAAGGAAGTTTGGGCTGAAATTTTAAGATAAGAAAGCTAACTCCAATCTAAACATGTTTGTAAAAGGAAGTTTCTTGAAAAGAGCTCTGGATTTTGAGTTATGAATTTTTTAAGTTGACTAGGGAATTGGGCATAAGCAGACAGCTGCTTATGAAGAACAAGCAAGCGGTTCAACGTGGAGAATTACAGTGAGTCTTTGTAAGGAGGGTATCGCTCTCGGGGAAAATATCGCTCGGAATTGAGGTGAGTATCACTAAGAATTTCACAAGAAAAGCTTGGTATCGCTCTAAAGGGTATCACCGGTGTCGCTCTAGAGGGTATCGCTGGTGTGCTGGTATCGCTCAAGAGGGTATCGCTGGTGTCGCTCCAGAGGGTATCGCTAATATCGCTCTAGAGGATTTCACCAGTGTCACTTGTGGAGATCTTGCTAGTGTCGCTTGTGGGGATCTCGCTAGTGTCGCTTGTGGAGATCTCGCCAGCATCGCTTAGGGGGATCTCGCCAATGAAGCTGTCTGTGTTGATGGAAGTACTTTTAATAAATAAATTATTTGAGATAAGGTAGGAATTCTGAGTAGTTTTAATCATGAGTTATATATTTTAAGGCCAAGAGAAGCTAGGGGAAGCATATAAACATGTAGGAGCCTGACAAACTGTGAGTGACTAAGTAAACTCTAAGTTTTTAATATTCACGCATATCTGATCAAGTAAAGCATAGTGACATTAATGATGTATTTACACTTCCTCAAGCAACAAATTGTGGAAGAATTACTTAATGCATGTCTCCCAGTTTGTATGTGTGTAGCATAGGCCAAGGTATGTTGTGTAACCTTTACAAAAGGTATGTTTTGATATATGCTTTCTAAAAGAAGGTTACGGGAGAATGAATTCTTGTGTTATACTAGGCTAAGGAACTTAGTTTGTGTTACAGAATACACATTTGATACCGAAGGACTTTTGAGAAGGTATCCAACCAATTAGGTACCGAAGGACACTTGAGAAGGTACTGGCCAATTTGATACTGAAGGACTTTTGAGAAGGTATCCGGCCAATTTGATACCGAAGGACATATGAGAAGGTATCATAGAAGCTCGATACTGAAGGAAAAATTTGAGAAGGTATCTGAGTGAAAGTATCTAAAATATGATTGTATTTAGAGTGGCCACGTGCACGTAGGCAGTTATGAATGAGGGACCGAAGGGGTCTCTTGGCTGGTTGTAAACATTGGGAGCTAGAGCGTTTAGGCTCGTTCTCAATTAGGGAATAATAACGTTTAATGACGTTCCGAGAATGGCTTAAAGCTATATTTAGGGACAATTGTTGAGTTTACTCATTTGTGTGTTTACATGTTCATAGTATTGCTATGCTTGTTGCGTTATGATTCTATAGTCACTCACTGGGCTGTTAGCTCACCAAATTTTTGTATTCTCTTTTCTCAGGTAGCGGTCAGTTTCCTCAAGGTTGATCCGTCTGCTTCTTGCCACCAAAATTCTCGGCTTATTAAGAAGATTTAGGTTGATAATTTGTTTATGTACACATGTTTTGTAAAAGGAACTAGGGCTTCTTTAGGAATGATTGGGCCTTCTGGGATGTTTCCTTTTTATTTCCTGTAAAAGTAATGTTGTGGCTGTATGCGTATGTTTATAAAGTTTTGTAGAATCCCTTTATGAGGTTTGCTGTATGTGTAGATTATTAGTGTTTGTAACAGGTTGGTATTAGATTAAAAGACTTGGTGGTGGTTGCGGGCAGTAGGGGCTAGTAACTACCATGGTCATGTCCTTTTCCTGAATAAAAGAGTAATCTGGGAGGGGGTGTGACAAGTTGGTATCAGAGCGTAAAATTTTGGGAATGAGAGGGGAAGTTCATTATGAATCTAAGTCTGTAAGTGTGAGTCCCTAACATGTGTACATTGTATTAGGTGAAATACCGAGGCAACGGGGCAGACCAAGAAAGCAGACAAGTGGTAGGAATACTGACTCTACCAATAGGGGCCCGGAGGTGACTGGGGGAGAGTCTAGTATTCCCCAAGAAAGGGCAGATTCTCATCTAGAAGATGTAGTTTTTGACAAGATAGTGCAGCGATTAGCAACCAGTGTGGGCTCTGCACGAGCTGACCCAGAAAAGAAATATGGTATTGAGAGGTTTAAAGCCCTAGAAGCTGTGACATTTGAAGGTACAACCGATCCAGCCGAAGCTGAGTCGTGGCTGGATGTAATTGAAAAATGTTTTAATGTTATGAATTTTCCTAAGGACAGAAAAGTGGGATTAGCCACCTTTCTGCTATAGAAAAGAGCAGAGAAATGGTTGAAAGTGATGTCCGTCAGACGAGCCAGTACAGATGTAATATTATGGCCTGAGTTTAGGAAGGCCTTTGAAGAAAAGTATTACCCCAGTTTGTTTCAGGATACAAAAAGGGATGAGTTCCTTAGATTAACATAGGGAACGATGTCGGTGGCAGAATATGAGTAGAAGTTTACAGAGTTATCACAGTATGCCCTGCCAATTATTGTTGAGGAAAGAGATAGATGCAGGAAATTTGAACAAAGTCTGAGAAGGAAGTCAGAACTCCGGTGACGTTTACGGCTAATTGGCTAGATTTTAACCAGTTAGTAGAAACAACAATACGAGTCGAGCGGAGTCTGGCAGATGTTGAGCAGTTGCCAAGAGGCAGTGAGGCTGTGGTAGGGCCTAGAGACAGGGGATTTCGATCTCCAGTGGAAACACAGACAAGTGGAAGCCATTTTAGGGGAACCAGTTGGCAGGGATCTAAGAAAAGGAAAACGAGACCCTTGGCCGGTGCAGTTAGCCGATCAAAGGTGCCACGAGCGGGTGAGTTGGTGGCCAACATAGATAAGAGACTGACATGCCCTAATTGTGGCAAGAGACATTTTGGGGTATGCTATAGTGACAGAGGTGCATGTTTTCGATGCGGACAAATAGGACATTTCAAGAGGGACTGTCCCCAGGTGAACAGGGACATCCCAATAGTACAGCACCCGACCTCCCAGACGGTTAACCAACCAAAGAATGCTGGAAATCGAGGCGAAGGGTCGAGTGGTGCCAAATAGAAGAGTGTCGTGGGTCGACCCCAGCAGCAGGGGCGAGTGTATGCCGTGACACACCAGGAGGCAGCGGAGTCTCCAGATGTTGTGACTGGTAATGTTATATTATGTGGACAACCTTCTTATGTTTTACTTGATCCTGGTGCCACATATTCATTTATATCTAGCATGTATACAACTAGTATAGATAGGTTGGTTGAACCTATGTCTGAAGAGTTATTTGTCTCTACCCCTTTGGGAGATGTGATAGTAGTAGATAGATGCTATAATCGTTTTGAGGTACTGATCAATGGTCAGAATTTCTATGTTGATTTACTTCCCTTAGAACTGTTGGAGTTTGATGTCATCCTGGGGATGGATTTTCTAAGCAAGTATCATGCCTCAGTAGACTGTTACAAAAAGGAGGTGGTGCTTAGAAAATCGAATGGCCAGGATGTAATGCTGGAAGGAAGCAAGCGATTAGTCAAAGGGAATTTGATATCGGTAGTGAAAGCTCGAAAGCTGTTGAGCAAGGGATGTAAAGCATACGTAGCTCATGTGATGGTTACTCAAAGGAAGAAACTGAACTCAGAAGATGTCCCAGTGGTAAATGAATTTCGGGATGTATTTCTTGAAGAACTATCGGGATTACCACCCGACAGAGAGGTGGAGTTTACTATTGACCTGGTTCCAGGAACAACTCCTATGTCGCAGGCACCATATAGAATGGCGCCAACTGAGTTGAAGGAATTAAAGGTTCAGTTGCAAGAGTTAATTGACAAGGGATATATTCAACTTAGTGTATCGCTCTGGGGAGCTCCGGTATTATTTGTGAGGAAGAAAGACGGTACACTTAGATTGTTTATCGACTATAGGCAGTTGAATAAGTTGACGATTAAGAATAAATACCCGTTACTATGCATTGATGATTTATTTGATCAGTTAAGAAGAGCCACGGTGTTTTCAAAGATAGACCTGAGATCGGGTTATCCTCAACTGAAAGTGACAGAAGCTGATATTCCAAAAACCACATTTAGAACGAGATATGGACATTACGAATTCCTGGTAATGCCATTTGGATTGACAAATCTGCTACGGTATTTATGGATCTCATGAACAGGATATTTCATCCCTACTTGGATCAGTTTGTGATAGTATTCATTGATGATATACTGGTGTATTCTAGTAGTAGGGAGGAGCATATTACCCACCTGAGGATAGTACTGCAGACGTGTCGAGATAGGCAGTTGTATGCTAAATTTAGTAAATGCAACTTTTGGTTAAATCGGGTAGTATTTCTTGGTCATATTGTTTCAGCAGAGGGTATTAGTGTAGATACCCAGAAGACGGAAGCAATAGTTAATTGGGAACGACCCACAACTGTTTTAGAGATACGCAGTTTTCTGGGTTTGGCAGGTTATTATCGGAGGTTTGTGGAGGGTTTCTCTAAGATAGCCCTTTCGTTGACGAACCTAACCAAGAAAGGCGTGAAGTTTGAATGGTCGTTGGAGTGTGAACATAGTTTCGAAGAGCTGAAACGGAGACTAGTATCAGCACCAATGCTTACCTTGCCTATTCCAAGTAAGGAATTTGAGATTTATTGTGATGCATCCCGACAAGGATTGGGATGTGTGTTGATGCAAGATGGAAAGGTGATTAAATATACCTCTCGTCAACTTAAGAAACACGAGGGCATTTATCCCACACATGATCTGGAGTTGGCGCATTAAGAGATTGCGACCACAAGTCTATGCGATCGTTTGCGCTCGCGAATGTCTGCTCAAGAAGGTGGCCACATAGAGCCGGCGCATTAAGGTGGGTGCATCTGGGTGAAAAGTTTAATAAATCACGATGGGATAGAAAGCTGATGATGGTCGATTCTGAATTAAGTTGACAAGCCGTTAACGACCTATTGTAGCAAGTACACTCAACTTTTCAGTGACAAATATTTGGTGCATCAGACAGAAAATTAATGCGATCCCATCAGTGTAATCATAAGAGAGAAGAAGCCTTTCACCCTGAAGCTCTATAAATACCGAAGGCCACCTTCAGTGAAGAAGTTCACCCAGTTTTACAGAATTCTCCATATAGATAGAAGTTAGACTTGTTCATAGTTTTTCTTTTACTTAGAAGGTGGAAGCGAGTAAAGGGAGATTACACCGAGAGATCGTCCCGGTGAACTCAGAAGACTGTCGGGAGCATAAAATCCAAGAGAGGGCCAACTCCTGCGGAAGCCAGAACATCTTTTGGGCAGAATAGAGATAACGCAGTGTAAAAGCCTTGGGAAGCAAGGAATTGCTACCAGGCTCTCTACCCTTATTTTCCACTGTTATTTTGTACTCTGAACTTATTTATAAAAAAATGGAAATTGCATCTTTATATCTGTCCACTCTCTGTACATTATGCATGAGTAGCAAAATCTGTTGAATAGGTTGAGAAGCACTTAGCTAGCATAACTTGGGATCTTCATTCTATGCGATCATCTTGTATTATGTATGCATCATTTGTCCATTAGAGATACTTCGGAGGGTAGTCTAAGGATAGAATCTAGGCTTGGAAAAGTCAGGTTACAATCTAGGCTTGGGAGAGTCAGATTAGAAACGCATAATCAAAAGGTAGAAACTTAGGAATAAGTTCTGTTTGCTATTAATGCATCAGATGCACCCTAGAGATAGGATATGATTGTATGCGGTCACCTAGTCTTTGTGTGCATCTTTCATCATCGCATGGGCAAGAAGTAGAGACTTAGGAATAAGCTCTATAGACACTATCGCATTCATCGCATGCATCCTAGAACTAGGAGCTATCACATTTGCATTGGAAAATGATTTGTTGTCGCATGAGTATAGTATGATAGCATAGCTTGAATGAATTCCCGAGAAGTTAGCTAAGACCTTCTCAACCCGTTCCTCCGCATACTCAGTGTATCTGTCGCATAATTACTCTTTTCTCAAATCTGCCGCATACTTGTTATACCTCAAACAACAAACCAACCAAACCTTGATTTATTTGTTATTGCAAAGTGATCTTAAATTATCATCGCATACTATTTTCCTTAGTCCTTGTGTTTGACCCTTGGCTTACCAGGCAACTCAGTAGGATTTATACTTGGGTCTTGCTGAGAAAACTTGTTTGCACAACGCATATTCCACCATCGCATTCTACTCCATTATTCCATCGCATAATATAACACATCAAGTTTTAGGCACCATTACCGGGGACTTAAGCAATACATTGTACTAACGGTAATTTTCTGATTTTCTTTGCAGCGTTCAATCTCTGGCGAATTACGACCCATAGATTGAAAGAACATTCCGATGAAGATTGAGAGACAACTGCCAACAACAACAACAAGAGAAAGATAACATGGCGGAACAACCAGGAAATGGAGCACCAAATGAAAATAATGTCATGGCGAATCCATCCTATTGGCGAACGACCGCAATAGGCCCATTCCAGACTATGCATCGCCCAATCTCTACGATTTCTCCCCAGGAATCATGAGGCCCGCTCTTGACGGATCGAGATTCGAAATGAAGCCGGTGATGCTGCAGATGATCCAAACTGCTGGACAGTTTGGTGGAAGGTGTGGCGAGGATCCGCACGCCCACCTCCGGAGTTTCATAGAGATCTGCAACACTTTTATGTTCCC
>NC_052356.1:4324588-4360269 GCF_009727055.1 Benincasa hispida | reverse complement strand
CGGTGAAGGACATCAAATGAAGGAATGCCCGAGAAACCCACAGTCAGTCTATTTTGTGAAGAATAATCCGTTTTCTAACACGTACAACCCTAGGTGGAGAACTACCCCAACTTCGCGTAGAAAAATCAACAGCAAAATTTTCAATCAGTGGCACAAAAAGAAGGGCCACCCGGATTTTTCCCGCGAACCAACAGTCAAATGAATAATCAAGCCAGTAGCTCACAAGCGCCGCAATCTTCCTCTTTGGAGAGTTTGTTGAAGCAATATATTGAAAAGAACGAAACAGTGCTTCAAAATCAAGCAACATTAATCTGCAACCTAGAAATTCAGATAGACCAGATTGCGGGCGAACTCAAGAATAGACTACAAGGGGCCCTTCCGAGTTCAACGAAACTCCCACGCAACCTAGGGGTACGGGGAAAGAGCAATGTCAAGTGGTGATGTTGCAGAGCAGAAAGACTGTGGCTGGGGAGAAGAAGGAGCTTAGTCGGACTGCTCCAATTGAGCTAGAACTAGAGATTGCATTGACTCGAGGAGAAACAGAAGAAAAGAAAGCGAAGCTAGAAATTCTCCGAGATGTCGAAGTGGAAAGACTCTCCCGCGGCAAGGTTTTACACATAGGGCCAGCAGAGTAGGGGAACCGTTCCTTCCGTTCAGTAAGAGGGAGTAAGGATCAGATGTCACGTCAAAAGTAGTTTCTTGTAGTATAAAAGCTTTCCGTTGCAGCGCCAATTAAGGTGAGAGGAAGCAGGGAAGAAAAGGTTATTCCCTATTGGCTCACCCGGAACCAGATATTGCGTCCACCTCGGAGCCGAAAGAATAAGGGACTGTGAGAATACAACTGCCACCATTCCCTCAGAGACTCAAAAAGAAGAAAAATGATGAGGTATAGTATCAACGCTTCATGAATATGTTAAAAAAGTTGCATATTAATATTTCGTTCACTGAAGCAATTGAGGAGATGCCTGTATATGCGAAGTTTCTAAAGGATATGGTGACAAAGAAGAGAGGCACTAGTAAGTTCGCAACGGTGGCTTTGACACAGAGTTCCAAATCTATAATTCCACTGAAAATGCGCGACTCTGGGAGTTTCACTATACCTTGTTCCATTGGAGGATTATACATCGGTCAAATGCTATGCGATCTTGGGGCCAGCATTAACTTGATGCCCTTGTCAATTTTTAAGCAGCTGAATGTGGGGCAACTTGCGCCCACAATGGTGACTCTCCCATTAGCAGATAGATATCTTGTGCATCCAGAGGGGAAGGTGAAGGATGTTCTAGTTACAATCGACAAATTTATATTACCAGCAGACTTTATCATCCTGGACTACGAAGCAAACAAGGATATACCCATCATCCTAGGGCAACCATTTTTATCTACCAGTCGCGCCCAAATTAATGTGTACAAAGGAGAGATCACACTGAGTGTGAATAGACAGAAGCTCAGGTTTGACATTATCCGAGCCATGAAATATCCTGATGACGAAGACCTCAATGAACCCGACGATGAACCAAGTTTGAATGATGAAGAAAAGCCTAAAGATGAAAACGAAGATGAGGATGCGATCTCATCCATTGTAGCATGCAACGTGATCACAGAAAAAACAAACAAGGAAGATGAGATGATCGCATCCAAAGAAGACAATCTGACAGTGAATGAAGAAAGAAAAACAACAAAACCATCCTTAGAACAACCACCAACAATAGAGCTGAAGACCCTTCCTAACCACCTGAAGTATGCGTTTCTGGGGCAAAATGAAAAACTACTTGTAATCATTTACTCTTCACTTAATGAAGACCAAGAAAATGCGTTGATGAGCATTCTAAGAAAGTATGTAAAAGCAATTGGCTGGACGCTCGCAGACATTAGAGGAATCAACCCCGCATACTGTATGCATAGAATTCGTCTCTAAGAGAATAATAAAGGATCGATCGAACATCAGCGCAGACTCAACTCTGCGATGAAGGAGGTCGTAAAGAAGGAGATAATCAAGTGGTTAGACACGAGCATCATCTATTCAATAGCCGATAGCACGTGGGTCAGCCTCGTGCAATGCATGTCGATGAAAGGAGGGATGACAGTAGTCCCTAATGCAAATAACGAACTAATACTGCAAAGGATCGTCACGGGATGGTGGATTTGCATAGACTACCGCAAATTAAGTGCGGCAACAAAGAAGGATCATTTCCGTTTGCCTTTTATCGACCAAATGCTAGATCGCCTAGCTGGAAATGACTTCTACTACTTCTTGGATGGGTATGCCGACTATAACCAGATCATGATTACTCCTGAAGATCAATAAAAAACCACATTCACCTGCCCGTATGGAACATTTGCATTTCGACGCATGTCGTTCGGCCTTTGCAATGCGTCGAGCACTTTCCAAAGGTGTATGATGGCCATCTTTTCTGAATATCTCGAAGACTCTGTAGAAATTTTCATGGACAACTTCTCTATGTATGGGCAAACATACGAAATTTGTCTCAATAACCTAGAGAAGATATTGAAAAGATGTGAAGAGACAAACCTCTTGCTTAATTGGGAGAAATTCCATTTCATGGTGAAGGAAGGCATTGTGCTTGGGCATAAGGTCTCCAAGGATGGGTTCGAGGTGGACAAGGCAAAAATTGAGGCGATTGAAAAGTTCCCACCTTCAACGAGTGTAAAGGCTGTCAGAAGCTTCTTGGGATATGCTGGATTTTATAGACGTTTTGTCAAAGACTTTTCAAAGATTGCACGACCACTGAGTGCATTGATGGAGGTAGATAGAAAGTTTGACTTCGATGACCAATGCCTCAATGCATTCATGATTTTGAAGAACGCATTAACGACCACACCAGACTGGACACAACCCTTTGAATTAATGTGCGATGCAAGCGGTTATGCGATGGGAGTAGTGCTAGCACAGAAGAGAAAAACAATACTACATCCCATCGCATATGCGAGTAAAACCTTGAATCCTGCTCAAACAAACTACACGACCACAGAAAAAGAATTGCTTGCGGTGATATTTGCGTTGGAGAAATTCAGAGCATATTTGTTGGGAACGAAAGTACTCATCCACACTGACCACTTGGCGATAAAATATTTAATGACAAAGAAAGATGCGAAGCTGAGGTTGATTAGATGGGTTCTCCTCCTCCAGGAATTCAATATGGAAATCATTGATTGCAAGGGGATGGAGAACTAAGTTGCGGATCATTTATCCAGATTAGAAAATCCAGAAGTTGACCGCAATCAATCAGAGGTGAGCGCAACATTTCCAGACGAGCAGCTATTTAAGATTGAAGAATTACCATGGTACACAGACATGGTAAATTTTCTGGTTTGCGAGCAATTTCCCAAAGATTATACCAACCACCAAAAGAGGCGGCTCAGGAATGAATGCAGATCATATTATTGGAATGGGTCAAATCCTGTCTCTTATACACATCTAGATGTGTATAAGAGACAGGAATTAATGTGCGATGCAAGCGGTTATGCGATGGGAGTAGTGCTAGCACAGAAGAGAAAAACAATACTACATCCCATCGCATATGCGAGTAAAACCTTGAATCCTGCTCAAATTCTGTCTCTTATACACATCTAGATGTGTATAAGAGACAGCCTTCGAATGGTCACAAATATATTCTGTTAGCCATCGACTACGTTTCCAAGTGGGTAGAAGCGGTAGCATGCGCCGCAAGCTATGCAGTGGTAGTCTCCAAATTCCTGAAGAAAAATATTTTCACTTGTTTTGGCACTCCACGTGCCATAATAAGTGACGAAGGCTCCCACTTTATCAATTACATCGTAAAAAATTTGCTGCTCAAATACAATATCCTCCATAAAGTGGCCACCCCATACCATCCACAGATGAATGGTCAAGCTGAGGTGTCCAACCGGGAAATCAAGCAGATACTAGAGAAGGTGGTAAAACCTTGACGAAAAGATTAGGCAACAAAGTTGGACGACACATTGTGGGCATAGAAGACTGCCTATAAGACACCTATAGGCATGTCTCTGTATGCGTTGGTGTTTGGTAAAGCATGTCATTTACCACTTGAACTGGAGCACAAAGCGCTGTGGACGGTGAAAAAGCTTAACTTCGATTTAAAGGCAGCAGTAAGGAAGCTCCAATTGGTCGAGCTGGATTAATGGAGAACGCAAGCTTATAAGAATGCCAAAATTTACAAAGAACGAGCAAAACATTGGCATGACAAACAGCTATGCGGGAATAATCTCTACATCGGACAAAAGGTCTTACTCTTCAATTTGTGGCTACGACTCTTTCCCGACAAATTAAAGTCACGCTGGTCCGGACCTTTTATAATCAAAGAAATATTCCCGCATGGTGCGGTTGAACTAATTAATGAGGAAGGGACTCACACATTCAAGGTTAACGGGCAAATAGTTAAGACATATTGCGGGGGTGATTTTCATCGGGAAAAAACCTCTGTAGACCTGATAAATCCGGAATGAAGAAAAATCAAGTGGCCCCTGCATTGGCATGCGACAGAAAATTATCAGGGGTGCAAGTCTTTTGGAATATCCTTTTCTTACCAATAATTAATGAACTCTCATTACTCTTCTTTCTTTTAACTGTTTTCGTATATTCTTTTAAAAAAAAAAAGAGAAAAATTCTGTTAACTTTATTTTTTTATTTGACCCGCTCAATGTTTTCTTTACAAACGATCGAGGTGAACGATTGCGGAGGCGCTACACGACAGACGCAACTACTTTATTCTGTCACCACAATCGAAGAGAGCAGTTCGCCGCAAAGAAGGATGCGTTCACAAATAATATGGGCGACAGAGCAAATTTAGGGGTTGTATCTTTTCTTGACTTTATTTATGCCAAATTTTGCACTATCGCATCACATTTTAACTTTGATCATTTTAGCATCGCATCCTCTTTAGTCGGCATAATCATTTAACATTGATTAATTTAGTAAGTCACTGCATTATTTCTCTTTGCTAATTATGATTTTAATGATGAAACGGATGCTTCTATTTTTCGTATATACTAGAGTCAACTTAATTTTAGGACAGTCAACTCATGAAATATTTCTAGAAGTTAATGGTCTGCTATCTTTCTTTCAAATTGACTTTTTACGAAACTTCTTAAGAGCATCGTATGACTTCTTTCAATCTTTCAGCAATGGGGACATTGCTGCGTTTTAAATTTGGGGGTGCAGTATTCATTTTCAAACCTTGCTATTTTTAGGTTATAAAAAAAATCATAACATTGCGTTCGGATCCTACTCATAGTTGGATGTTCGCATGACACTCGTAGGTGCAAGCCAAAACGAAGGTAGGAATCGTGATCAACGTATAAATAAAATGATCGCAACTCCACTACCAAATGGGTATGAGTTTAGACTGAGAAAGAGTGTCTTGCTTGTAGTTGGATGTTGTCCACATGACATACGTGGGGACAAGCCAAAACCACTAGACACTTAAATCAGCGCAAGGTCATAGAAAAAAATATATGTCTAAAGTACGCAAGGATAAAAATCATTTGAAAACACCCTAGTTGGAAAAGTTTTTTTTTTTATGAAATAAATCATGCGATGCCCTGGAATTTAGTAAAGTCTTTTTGAAGGTTAAACTTGCAGTCCCTAAATTTTACAAATATTTTAAGAGGCCTGGATAAAAATCAAGGAGATTTTTGTACATAGAATTTGAATAAGGCATCCTTGAGAAATCTAGGAAAGAGAAGGCGGTCGACTTTCTAAAGAAAGTCTTTAGTTTATGCTTGAGGACAAGCATTGTTTAAATTTGGGGGTGTGATAACGGGCAAAAATGCACGTTATTACAGTGTTGATGCATTGTTTTATGTGGTGAATTTATGAAAGAAATTGCGATGATGAGAAATGCGTTGTGCAACATGTTTTCTCAGTGGAATCCAAGTATAAATTCTACTGAGTTTCCTGGTAAGTCCAGGGTCGTACTCAGGGACTAAAGAAAATGGTATGCGGTAGTAATTCTTAAGATAACCTTGCGGTAACAAATAAATTAATGATTGGTTAGTTTGTTGTTTGCGGTATAAAATGTATGCGGCAAAGTTAAGAAAATAGTTAATACTATAGAAGATGCGATGAATATGTAGGGGGAACGGGTTGAGAAGGGGTTCAGCTAACACTTCCTAGGATTGCGTTCATGTTATGCGATCATGCTACACACATACAATAGCAAATCGTCTCTTAATGCAAATGAAACGGCTTATAGTTCTAGAACGCATGCGATAAATCTATAAGACCTACACATAAGCCTCTATTCTTGTTTATGCGATGACAATTGACATTCACACATACAAGGAGACCACATAATATCATAACCTAACTCTAGGGTGCATACGATGCATGTTGACAAATAAAGCTTATCTCTAAGTCTCTATCTCTTGCTTATGTAAGTCTAATCTTGCTCTCTCGAGTCTAGATTCTAACCTAGCTCTCTCAAATCTTAGTTTCTTTCTTTAGACTCTCTCTCGAGTAGCTCTAAAGGGGTGTTGGGTGCAACATAAGACAAGATGATCGCATGCAATGAGAATCCTAGGTCATGTTAGCTAAGTTCTTCTCAAACCATTCGATAGATTTAGCTACTCATGCGGGCTTTTAAGAGAGTGAACAGATGTAGATAAGCAAGTTCCATTTTATAGATATAGAATTGAAATACAGAATAACAATGCGGAATAAGAATAAAGAGCCTAGTAGCAATCTCTTGCTTCCCAAGGCTTTTACACTGTTCTTCTTTACTCTGCTCAAAAGATAATCTCACTCTCGCGAGAGTCGACCCTCTCTGCTTTTCCACACCTTCTGGGTTCTCTCTCGAGCTGACCAGAGCGATCTTCTGACATCTCTTCCCTTCTCTAACTCTTCCTTCTAAGTAAAAAACTATGAACAAGGCTACTTCTATCTAAGGGAAAATTATCTAACTGTCGAACTCCTTCACTAAAGGTGGCCTCTGGTATTTATAGAACTTCGGGGTGAAAGGCTTTTTCTCTCTTATGATTGTACTGATGGGATGGCATTAATTCTCTTTCTGATGCGCCGAATATTTGTCACCAAAAAGTTGAGTGTACTTGCTACAGTAGTTCGTTAACGGCTTGCCAAGTTAATTCGGAATCGACCGTCATCAACTTTCTGTCCCATCGTGATTTATTACGCTTTCACCCGGATGCGCCCACCAAGTTGCGCCGGCTCTATGTGGCAACCTTCTTGAGCAGATATTTACGAGCACAAATGATCGCATAGCCTTGCGGCGCAAATGACAGCATAGCCTTGAGTTAACGCAATCTTTTGATGCGCTCGGCCGTTGATTTCTTTAGATCGCATTTTTCACCTTGTGTCAACGCATATTCTGCACAAAAATACATAAGTTAACTATTTTGATGCAATGGACGCATGCGACCGCAATATTGTGAACTTAATGCTTTTGGACGCAATCTTGTATATTTTTATCAACGTAAACCTACATTGTTTAATAACTTAGCGCTGTAATAACGTGCATTTCTACCCATTATCACATCCCAAATTTAAACAATGCTTGTCTTCAAGCATAAGTTAAAGATTTCCTTTAGAAAGTCGACTGCAATCTCTTTTCCTAGATTTCTCAAGGATGCCTTATTCAAATCATATACACCAAAATTTCCTTAATTCTCATCCAAGTCTCTTTTTAAAATATTTCTAAAATCTAGGGACCGCAAGTTTAACCTTCAAAAAGACTTCACTAGATTCCAGGACATCGCATGATTTATTTAAGAAAAAAAATTCACTGGGGTGTTGAATGATTTTTTTATCCTTGCGTATTTTAGACCTTATTTTTTTTCTCTGACCTTGCGCTGATTCAAGTGCCTCGCCTTCGTTTTGGCTTGCCCCCACATGTGTCATGCGGACATCCAACTACGAGCAAGGCGCTCTTTCTCAGACTAAACTCTTGCCCATTTGGCAGTGAAGTTGCAGTCATTTCTTTATGCGTTGATCACGATTCCTACCTTCATTTTGGCTTGCCCCACGTGTGTCATGCGAACATCCAACTACGAGTAGGATCCGATCACAACGTTATGATTTTTTTTATAAGGCTAAAATAGCAAGGTCGAAAAAATGAATACCGCACCCCCATTGAAAGAAGTCATGCAATGTTTTTAGGAAGTTTCGTAAAGGGTCAGTTTGAAAGAAAGCTAGTAGACCACTAACTTCTAGAAATATTTCATGAGATGACTGTCCTAAAATTAAGTTGACTCTAGTGTATACGAAAAAATAGAAGCATGCGTTTCATCATTGAAATCATAATTGGCAAAGAGAGATCATGTGGTGACTTACTAAATTAATCAATGTTAAATGATTGCGGTAACCAAAGAGGATGCGGTGATAAAATTTTCAATGCTATAGTGCAAAATTTAGACTAAAGTCAAGGAAAGATACAACCCCCAAATTTACGCTGTCGCCCACATTATTTGTTGACGCATCCTGCTTTGCGGTGATCTACTTTCTTTGGATTGCGGTGACGAAATAAAGTAGTTGCGTCTTCGTGTAGTGCCTCCGCAATCGTTTACCTCGATCGTTTGTAAAGAAAAACATTGAGAGGGTAAAATGATAATAGAAAACAAAGTTAACAGATTTTTTTTTATTATCTTTTTTTTTCTATTTTTATTTTTTTATAAGCAATCAGATAGCGAAATGATAAAACTAAAAGGAAATAGAGTTAAGTTTATGAATTCGGGATTTCAATGGATACTTCAAAAAACTTGCGTCCTGCATCCCTGATGAATTTGAATCACATTATATCGCAGGGACCACCCACTTCTTTCTCATTCAGAGTTTCTCAGGTCCACGGAGGCGACGTTGCGATGCCAGTCTTCTTCATGATATACTTTCACTCGTTGCCCATTAGCTTTGAATATGTTAGTCCCGTCGTCATTGGATAACTCGACCATGCCATGTGGGAATACCTCTCTAACTATGAAGGGTCCGGACCAACGTGACTTTAATTTCCCAGGGAAGAGTCATAGCCGTGAATTAAATAGTAAGACCTTTTTCCCGACTTGGAGGTTCTTGTCGCATAACTGTTTGTCGTGCCAGTGCTTTGCGCGCTCTTTGTAGATCTTTGCGTTCTCGTATGCGTTAATTCTCCATTCCTCTAGCTCAACCAATTGAAGTTTTCTTGCTTCTCCTGCCACTTTTAAGTTGAAATTAAGCATTTTCACCGCCCACAACGCTTTGTGCTCCAACTCCAGTGGTAAATGACATGCTTTACCAAACACCAATGCATACGGAGACATGCCTAGAGGTGTCTTATAGGCTGTCCTATATGCCCACAGTGCATCATCCAGCTTTGTTGCCCAATCTTTTCACGAAGGCCTTACTACCTTCTCCAGTATTAGCTTGATCTCTCGGTTGGACACTTTGGCCTGACCATTCATCTGCGATGGTATACGGCAACCACTTTATGGAGGATATTATATTTGCGCAGCAATTCTTTGACAGTGTGATTGACAAAGTGGGTGCCTTCATCACTTATTATGGCACGTGGGGTGCCAAAATGAGTGAAAATATTCTTCTTCGGGAATTTGAAGACTACTGCCGCATCGCTTGCGGCACATGCTACTACTTCTACCCACTTGGACACGTAGTCGACGGCTAACAAAATATACTTGTGACCATTCGAAGGTGGGAATGGTCCCATGAAATCAATGCCCCAGACGTTGAACAACTCCAGTTTTAAAATGATGTTCATGGGCATCGCATGTTTCCATGAAATCCAATAATACCCACTTTGTAATATTTTCGCTGCTGTGGGCCGCTGGCCTTCCAAAAGTGCCCTCCATATGGGCGAGTCATGACATTGTGATAATATGCAATTGGTGAGCAGCATCCGGTACAACACAGTGCTAGAATTCTGGTCTGACCACCCCTTATACAGATTTGGCTTCATTCCAATAATATGATCTGATTCATTCCTGAGCGCCCTCTTGGTGGTTGGTAATAATCTTTGGGAAATTGCTCGCAACAGAAATTTACCATGTCTGGTGACATGGTAAGTCTTCAAATAGCTGCTCGTCTGGGAACACTGCACTCACCTCTGACTGATTGCGGTCAACCTCTGGATTTTCCAATTTGGATAAATGATCCACAACTTGCTTCTCTGTCCCCTTGCGATCAATTATTTCCATATCGAATTCCTAGAGGAGGAGAACGCATGTAATCAACCTCGGCTTCGCGTCCTTCTTTGTATTAAATATTTTATCACCGAGTGGTCAGTATGGATGAGTACTTTTGTTCCAAGAAAATATGCTCTGAATTTTTCCAATGCAAATATTACCGCAAGCAACTCTTTTTCTGTGGTGGTGTAGTTAGTTTGAGCAGGATTCAAAGTCTTACTCGCATATGTGATGGGATGAAGCATTGTTTTTCTCTTCTGCGCCAGTACTGCTCCCATTGCATACCTGCTCGCATTGCACATTAATTCAAAGGGAAGTGTCCAATCTGGTGCGATCAACACGGGCGGGGTTGTCAGTGCATTCTTCAAAATCATGAATGCGTTGTGGCAATTATCATCAAAGACAAATTTTCTATCAGCCTTCATCAACGCACTCAGTGGTCTTGCTATTTTTGAAAAGTCCTTGACAAAACGTCTGTTAAATCCGACATGTCCCAAGAAGCTCCTAACAGCCTTTACACTCGTTGGAGGTGAGAGTTTTTCAATCGCTTTAATTTTTGCCTTGTCCACCTCCAACCCGTCCCTAGAGAACTTGTGCCCTAGCACAATGCCCTCTTTCACCATAAAATGACATTTCTCCCAATTAAGCACGAGGTTCGTCTCCTCACATCTTTTCAATATCTTCTCCAAGGTGTCGAGACAGACTTCGTATGTGTGCCCATATACAGAGAAGTCGTCCATGAATATTTCTACAGAGTCTTTGAGATATTCTGAAAAGATGGCCATCATGCACCTTTGGAAAGTGCTTGGTGCATTGCAGAGGCCAAACGACATGCGGTGAAAAGAAAAAGTTCCAATGGGCAGGAGAATATGGTCTTGATCTTCGGAAGCAATCATGATCTGATTATAACCGACATACCCATCCAAGAAGCAGTAGAAGGTAAAGGGAAATGTGGTCATTTCCAGCCAGACGATCAAACATTTGGTCAATAAAAGGTAAAGGGAAATGATTTTTCTTTGTTACCGCATTGAGTTTGCGGTAGTCCATACAAATCTGCCACCTGGTGACGGTTCTTTGTGGTATCAGCTCGTTATTTGTGTTAGGGACTACCGTCTTCCCTCCTTTCTTCGGCATGCACTGCACAGGGCTGACCCAGGTGCTGTCTGCTATCAGATATATGATGCCCACGTCTAACCACTTGATTATCTCATTCTTTACGACCTCTTTCATCGCAGGGTTGAGTTTACGCTTCGATCCTTTGTGGTTCTCTTCGAGACAAATTCTATGCATACAGTGTGTGGGGCTAATTCCTCGAATGTCCGTGAGCATCCAGCCAATTTCTCTCACATATTTTCTCGAAATGCTCAGTAGCGCATTTTCTTGGTCTTCATTAAGTGCAGAGGAAATGATTACTGGTAGCTTTTTATTCTGCCCCAGAAACACATACTTTAGGTGGTTAGGCAGGGTCTTCAGCTCTATTATCGGTGGTTGTTTTAAGGACGGTTGCATTGTTTTTCTTTCTTCATTCACTATCGGCTCATCTTCTTGGGTTGCGATCATCTTATCTTCCTTGTTTTTTTTTTCTATGATCGCATTGCATGCAACAATAGATGCGATCGCATCCTCATCTTTGTTTTCATCTTCAGGCTTCTCTTCTTCATTCAAACTCTGTTCGTCTTCGGATTCATTAAGGTCTTCTTCATTAGGATATTTCATGGCACAGATAATGTAAAACGTGAGCTTCTGTCCATTCACGCTCAACGTGATCTCTCCTTTGTGCACATCAATCTGGGCACGATCGGTTGATAAAAATGGCCGTCCTAGGATGATGGGTACATCTTTATCTGTTTCGTAGTCCATGATGATGAAGTTTGCCAGCAATATAAATTTGTCGATTGTACCCAGCACGTCCTTCACCTTCCCCTCTGGATGCACCAGAGATCTATCTGCTAATTGGAGAGTCACGATCGTGGGCGCAAGTTGCCTCACATTCAGCTGTTTGAAAATTGACAGAGGCATTAAGTTGATGCTAGCTCCAAGATCGCATAGCGCGTGCCCGATGTACAATCCTCCAATGGACCAGGGTATAGTAAAACTCCTAGGATCGCGTATCTTTGGTGGGATTATAGATTTTGAGCTCTGTGTCAAAGCCACCGTGGCGAACTTACCAGTGCCTCTCTTCTTTGTTACCTCCTTTAGAAACTTCGCATATGCGGGCATCTCCTCAATTGCTTCAGTAAACGGAATATTAATGTGCAATTGTTTTAACATATTCATGAAGCGTTGGTACTGTACCTCATCATTTTTCTTCCTTCTGAGACTCTGTGGGAAAGGTAGCAACTGTACTCTCACGGTCCCCTGTTCTTTTGGCTCTGAGGTCGACGCACTCTCTGGTTCTATCGCTTCTTTTATTCCTTCTTCTTCTCAAGTCACTGCAATCTCTGGTTCCAACGCAATTGGAGCAGTCTTGCTCAGCTCCTTCTTCTCTCCTACCACAGTCTTGCCACTTCGCAATATCACGACTTGACATTGCTCTTTACCCGTACCCTCTAGGTTGTGTGGGAGTTTCGTTGAACTCGACAGGGCCCCTTGCGGTCTGTTCTTGAGTTCGCTCGCAATCTGGCTCATCTGTAGTTCTAGGTTGCGGATAGACGTCGCTTGGTTTTGAAGCACAGTTTCGTTTTTTTTCAATATATTACTTCAACAAACTTTCCAAAGAGGAAGATTGCGGCGCCTTCGAACTACTGGCTTGATTACTTGTCTGACCATTATTTCGCTCGAAAAATTTGGGTGGCCCTTCTTTTTGCGCCACTGATTGGAAATTTTGCTGCTGATTTTTCCACGCAAAGTTAGGGTGGTTTCTCCACCCTGGGTTGTACGTGTTAGAAAATGGGTTATTCTTCACAAAGTAGATGGACTGTGGGTTTTGCGGGCATTCCTCCATTATGTGTCCTTCACCGCAAGTAGCACACCTTGCGGCAATCTGGTTGATTGCGTTCACTTGCCCTCTATGCATTGTTGGGCTGTTGATTGTGATTCCCTGTATCAAGTTCATCATCGCAATCCTCTGACTCTGAAGTGATGCGATAGCACCATTGTTTGCGTCACTATCCTTTATTCTCAATCTTTGATTGCTCTCTCTCCAGTCCTCGTAATTTTTAGAGATGCGATTAAGGTTGTTTTTGGCCTCATCATACGTTTTGTCTAGCAGACCTCCAGAGTCTGCCGCATTGGCAGAGGTCTGCAAAGCAGGGTTTAATCCGTGATAAAAAATCTCCATTTGCAAGCAGTCTGGTAATCTGTTGTGTGGGCAATCTCTTACTAGCCTCTTAAACCTCGCCCAAGCATCGCTGAGCGATTCGTCCATGTCCTGTTCAAAATTGGTTATTAACTTCCTTCTCCTGGCATTTTCCGTTGGTGGGAAATATTTCTTCATAAACTTCTCTATTACTTGTTCCCAAGAAGTAATCTCCCCTGGTTCGAGAGAATACGCCCATTTTTGTGCCTGGTCACACAACGAAAATGGAAAAAAAGTGAGTCGAACTTCTTCAGTAGAAATATTTGGAAACACAAAAGTGTTGCAAATTTCTATGAATCTCCGGAGATGGGCGTGCGGGTCCTCGCCACACCTTCCTCCAAACTGTCCAGTAGTCTGGATCATCAGCAGCATCACCGATTTTATTTCGAATCGAGATCCATCAAGAGCAGGCCTCATGATTCCTAGAGAGAAATTGTAGAGGTTTGGCGATGCATAGTCCCGAATGGGCCTATTGCGATCGTTTTCTAGTAGGATTGGATTCGCCATGACATTGTTTTCATTTGGTTCTCCATTTCCAGGTTGCTTCGCCATATTATATTTCTGTTGTGGTTGTTGTTGGCGGCTATCTCTCAGTTTTCATTGGAACGTCTTTTCAATCTCTGGGTCGTAATTCGCCAGAGATTGAAGGCTGTAAAGAAATCAGAAAAATTACCATTAGTACACTGAATTGCCGAAGTCCCCGACAACGGCACCAAAAACTTGATGCATTGTTTTATGCGGTAAATTTATGAAAGGAATTGCAGTGATGGGAAATATGTTGTGCAACAAATTTTCTCAGCAGAATCCAAGTATAAATCCTATTGAGTTTCCTGGTAAGTCTAGGGTCGAACTCAGGGACTAAGGAAAACGGTATGCGGTAGTAATTCTTAAGATAACCTTGCGGTAACAAATAAATTAATGATTGGTTGGTTTGTTGTTTATGGTATAAAATGTATGCGGCAGAGTTAAGAAAAGAGTTAATACTACGGAAGATGCGATGAATATGTAGGGGAACGGGTTGAGAAGGGGTTCAGCTAACACTTTCTAGGATTGCGTTCATGTTATGCGATCATGCTACACACATACAATAGCAAATCATCTCTCAATGCAAATACTACGGCTTCTAGTTCTAGAATGCATGCGATATATGCGATAAGTCTATAGGACCTACACATAAGCCTCTACTCTTGTTTATGCGATGACAATTGACATTCACACATACAAGGTGACCACATAATATCATAACCTATCTCTAGGGTACATACGATGCATGTTGACAAATAAAGCTTATCTCTAAGTCTCTATCTCTTGCTTATGCAGGTCTAATCTTGCTCTCTCGAGTCTAGATTTTAACCTAGCTCTCTTAAGTCTTAGGTTCTTTCTTTAGACTCTCTCTCCAGTAGCTCTATAGTGGTGTTGGGCGCAGCATAAGACAAGATAATTGCATGCGATGAAGATCCTAGGTCATGTTAGCTTAGTTCTTCTCAACCCATTCGATAAAGTTAGCTACTCATGCGTGCTTTTAAGAGAGTGAACAGATGTAGATAAGCAAGTTTCATTTTATAGATATAGAATTGAAATACAAAATAACAATCGGAATAAGAATAAAGAGTCTGGTAGCAATCTCTTGCTTTCCAAGGCTTTTACACTGTTCTTCTCTACTCTGCTCAAAAGATAATCTCGCTCTCGCGAGAGTCGACCCTCTCTCTGCTTTTCCACACCTTCTGGGTTCTCTCTTGAGCTGACTAGAGCGATCTTCTGGCATCTCTCCCTTCTCTAACTTCGCCTTCCAAGTAAAAACTATGAACAAGGCTACTTCTATCTAAGGAAAAATTATCTAACTATCGAACTCCTTCACTGAAGGTAGCCTCTGGTATTTATAGAGCTTCAGAGTGAAAGGCTTCTTCTCTCTTATGATTACATTGATGGGATGCCATTAATTCTCTGTCTGATGCGCTGAATATTTTTCACCGAAAAGTTGAGTGTACTTGCTACAGTAGTTCGTTAATGGCTTGTCAACTTAATTCGGAATTGACCATCATCAACTTTCTATCCCATCGTGATTTATTACGCTTTTCACCTGGATGCACCCACCAAGTTGCACCAACTCTATGCGGCAACCTTCTTGAGCAAATATTTGTGAGCACAAATGACCGCATAGCCTTGCGGCACAAATGACCGCATGGCCTTCCGTTAACACAATCTTTTAATGTGCTCGATCGTTGATTTCTTTGGATTGCATTTTCCACCTTGCGTCAAGGCATATTCTGCACAAAAATACATAAGTTAACTATTTTGATGCGATGGACGCATGCAATCGCAATATTATGAACTTAATGCTTTTGGACGCAATCTTGTATATTTTTATCAACGCAAACCTGCATTGTTTAATAACTCAACACTGTAATAATGTGCATTTCTGCCCTAGGACCACCCAAATAAAGGGTTATAAATCATCAAATCTATCGTAATAGACCTCCCAAAAATAAAAAGATTATATACCATCAAGTTTATCGTAATAGACCACCCAGATAGAGGGCTATGGATCAATATAAGGGTTTAAGCCCCATGTTCACTGAGGATTCTAAAGTTATTTTCCTTGTTAATCTTTTAGTAAGAGGGTCAGTCAGATTTTTCTCAGACCTCACAAATTCTAAGGAAATTACTCCTCTTTTTAACAATTGTTTCACATCTCCATGTCTAAGATGGATATACCATCTTTTTCCATTATATACACTATTCTTGGCAATTCTTATGGCAGCTTGTGAATCACAATGTATTGAAATCGGTATTAATGCCCCCACAATGGTACATCTCTTGGTAGACTTCTAAGCCATTCAGCCTCTTATCCTACTAACTCTAGAGCAATAAATTCAGATTTCATGGTGGATCTAGCTATGCACGTCTGATAATGGGCAGAAATGCACGTTATTACAGCGTAAAGTTATAAAACAATGCAAGAATGCGATGGTAAAAATATACAATATTGCTTCCAAAAGCATGAAGTTCACAACATTGAGATTGCATGCGTACATCGCATTAAAACAGCTAACTTATGTATTTTTGTGCAGAAAATGCGTTGACGCAAGGCGGAAATGCAATCCAAAGAAATTAAAGTCCAAGCGCATTAAGAGATTGCGACCGCAAGGCTATGTGATCATTTGCACTCGCGAATGTCTACTCAAGAAGGTGGCCGCATAGAGCCGGCGCATCAAGGTGGGCTCATTTGGGTGAAAAGCTTAAAAATCACGATGGGACGAAAAGCTGATGACGGTCGATTCCAAATTAAATTGACAAGTCGTTAACGACCTACTGTAGCAAGTACACTCAACTTTTCGGTGACAAATATTCGGTGCATCAGACAGAGAATTAATGCCATCCCATTAATGCAATCATAAGAGAGAAGAAGTCTTTCACCCCGAAGCTCTATAAATACCGAAAGCCACCTTCAGTGAAGAAGTTCGCCCAGTTTTACCGAATTCTCCATATAGATAGAAGTTAGCCTTGTTCATAGTTTTTCTTTTACTTAGAAGGCAGAAGCGAGTAAAGGGAGATTACACTGAGAGATCGTCCTGGTGAAATCGAAAGAGTGCCGGGAGCTTCAAAATTCGAGAGAGGGCCAACTCTTGTAGAAGCAAGAACATCTTTTGGGCAGAATAGAGATAACGCAGTGTAGAAGCCTTAGGAAGCAAAGAATTGCTACCAGGCTCTTTACCCTTATTTTTCACTGTTATTTTGTACTCTGAACTTATTTATAAAAAAATGGAAATTGCATCTTTATATCTGTCCACTCTCTGTACATTACGCATGAGTAGCTAAATCTGTTGAATAGTTGAGAAGCACTTAGCTAGCACAACTTGGGATCTTCATTCTATGCTATCATCTTGTATTATGTATGCATCATTCATCCATTAGAGATACTCAGGAAGGTAGTCAAGGGATAGAATCTAGGCTTGGAAAAGTCAGATTAGAATCTAGGCTTGGGAGAGTCAAATTAGAAACACATAATCAAGAGGTAGAAGCTTAGGAATAAGTTCAGTATGCTATTAACGCACCGCATGCACCTTAGAGATAGGATATGATTGTATGCGGTCACCTAGTCCTTGTGTGCATCTTTCATCATCGCATGGGCAAGAAGTAGAGACTTAGGAATAAGCTCTATAGACACTATTGCATTCATCGCATGCGTCCTAGAACTAGGAGCTATCGCATTTGCATTGGAAAATGATTTGTTGTCGCATGAGTGTAGCATGATCGCATAGCTTGAACACAATCCCGGGAAACGCTAGCTAAAGACCTTCTTAACCCATTCCTCTGCATACTCAGTGTATCTGTCGCATAATTACTCTTTTCTCAAATCCGTCGCATACTTGTTATACCTCAAACAACAAACCAACCAAACCTTGATTTATTTGTTACTGTAAAATGATCTTAAATTATCATCACATACTGTTTTCCTTAGTCCCTGTGTTCGACCCTTGGCTTACTAGGCAACTCAGTAGGATTTATACTTGGGTCTTGCTGAGAAAACTTGTTTGCACAATGCATATTCCACCATCGCATTCTACTCCATTATTCCATTGCATAAAATAACGCATCAACATCTGTTTTGCATATTTCCACGATATGGTTTCTCCGCCAAGTAAGAATACATATCCACTAGTAGAATTGACCTTAGTTACCCCATTTGCATCACAATAACCTTCTAATATAGTAGAGAATTTATTGAAATGCAAACAATAGTTTATTGTATCCTTAGGATATCTCAACAAACAACGAAGAGCATATCAATGATCTTTATCAAGATTATGTTTATATCTACTTAATCTACTCAAAGCGTATGCAATATCATGTTTGATATAGTTCATTAGAAACATAATACTACCTATGATCTTTGCATATTCAAATTGAGACACATTAACTCCTTTATTTTTCTTAAGACTTATACTAGCATCATAATGAAAGAGTATGTGAATACCCATTGTGGAAGGATCGATGTCCGCATTTTATTTTATAGAACATTTAATTCATATAGAGGATAGAAACAAGATTCACATGACTAATTAAGCATGCATATCTCAGAAAATGAAGAGAAAACCTTGAAGACCGAATTCTTCATGAAATCCTCTCCAGTAACGAATAGTTTGTACAATCTTCTTCTCCTATTGATTTCACAATCATAGTAATAAAAAAAATCAGACACTACCACACGAAGTCCTCTGTATACTCGAAGGGTAAAGAATCACTGAGAGTTATGTGGGCTTCAACAATAATTTGGAAGGAAGAGGGAAAGGTTTTGTTTGAAAGTAAAAATGTAGAGAGAGTTGTGTGAGATTGAGTGTTCTATCTATCTTTAAACAACAACCGCATATCAAATAAAAGGATCTCTCTCATCCTTCTTCCACTCACATATGTTCAACGAGAGAATAATTGGAGGGGGGAGGGGTTATCAAATAACTCCCTCCCTAATAATTAATTAATTAAAAACTAATTTTTAATTAATTTAATAAATATAATATGTATATGATAACCAATTTAATATATATATATATATATATACCTATAGTATTGAATACGAATCATATTCTTATTAAATTTAACCTATAGTTTTTATATGAATCACATTCATATAGTTAATATTTGAATCATATTCAAATATTTATCCTCTCTCAAATAGAACTTTATATTATAATGTATCATATACATGATATTAATTATATCTCATTTGATTAATTTGATTAATTATATCTTATATAATTATTTTTCTTTATTAATTTGAACAATTCAAATCAATCCAAAATTAATTCAATTCTCATTTAATCTCAATTGAGCTAACAAGGTGACTTTATAGACCTATAAATTAAAGCTCAAATAGTACTTGATTAATTAACTAAACTCTTTAATTAAATTAACCAACTTCCATTAACTGTCGGTCACTCCATTAAAGGCCGATAGTTGCAGTCTTCATACTATATATTTATGTGTCCATTGGATATAATCAATCAACAACGCGTTGACCCTTCACAAATTGCTCGTAAGTATAGTTGGGCCAAAATTACCGCCTTGCCCTTGTAGTTACATCTAACTTCTTAAATACAACCGATCCCTCTAATAAACAATAAGTTATAGTCTAACTATAACTAAACCTCTCTCGAGCCAAGAGAGAGTGCGACATCACATTGTTCAAGCTCCAGAATCAGCCTTTAAGGAGTAATTTCTCTACTTACCCTAACAATAGAGAATGAGTGAATTCCTTCTTGTGAAGCTGTATTCTCAGCTCCTCAATCACACAAATCCTCAAAATGGTAGGTATATTAAGTCGATAAAGCTGGTCACTCTAATCCATATAGATCAAAGGACCGCCTTCAGGCAGGAGTTCACAACTCACTCAGAGATTCAGGTTAAGTCACTTATGGTTATCCTGATAAAATTTAAGTCTCTTCTAGAAATGGTGTTATATAGAGAGACTACTCATTTTGTAGTCCGATCTTATACAAACTCTTTGTATAGAATACCCTCGCTCACATGTCTCCACATGAATGACCAGGATCAAATCATTTGTAGCACTTTACAATAATTGTAACAACTATAAAGCGGACTATATTCATTGTGTAATAAGGATAAAGTACCCAACCTTATCCATCTATTACAGACCGTTTTGATCCATTTGTATGTCTCCACATACATGTTTAAGTTACAGAATATAACCTTGGATTTTAGTTTATTGGTTTTCATGGGTTTAAAATACCTCTTAGTTTATTAGATAAATAAAATGTTTTTATAATGAAATTATAAACTACAAGACCACGAGATTTAGGGCATCAACCCCCCCCCATAAGGTGTTTTTATAGGAGGATCATCAAAGCAGCCAAATCTCTTTAATGCAGTGTAATTAACAAAAAGAAAAACCATTTTCTGTTTTCCTTATTTTAACACCAAGTATTACATCAGCTTCCCCTAGGTCTTTCATTTCAAAATGCGACGATAATAACAACTTGGTATTATTTATTACCTCTATGTTTGTTCCAAAGATGAACATATCATCAACATACAAGCATACAATCACAAATTTTGATTTAAACAATTTTGAACAAACAAATGTATATGAGGAATTCACTTTAAACCATTTTTTTTATGAAAGTATTGTTGAATTTTTCATACCATTGTTTAGGAGCTTGCTTACATAAGAGATTTTCTAAGTTTACATACTTTATTTTCCTTATCGGAAACTATAAAGCCTTTAGGCTGTATCATATAGATTTCTTTTTTTAGATCACCATTAAGAAAAATAGTTTTGACATCTATACAATAATCAAAAGTCCATGGATGCCAGCTAGTGCAATCAAGGTTCTAATTGTAGCTATTTTTGTTATAGGGGAATATGTGTTAAAGTAGTCAATACCTTGTTTTTGTGTATACCCTACTACTACTAACCTAGCCTTATACCTTTCAATTGAACCATCTAGTCTTATTTTCTTCTCAAAAATTTATTTGCACTTAATAGGCTTATTTCCTTTAGAAAGATCTATTAAGTCCCAAGTTTGGTTCATGGTTAGAGAATCTAGTTCACTCTTAATGACTTCCTTTCATAAGCTAGAGTCTACAGAATTTAAGGTTTCTTTGTAAGTTTTAGGATCTTCATCTATTAGATATATACAAGTAAACTGCCAGTCAATATCATCTGGCCTTTCAACTAAAAAAGTAGTCAAGAAACCAGGACCAAATTTTTCTTAGTTCTCTGTCTTTTACTTCTTCTAGGTTCAATTTCATGCATTATATCAGAGGTTCTAACATCTTCAGTTTCAAGCATACTACTAGTAACTTTATCATTTTCAGTTTCATGCATACTATTAAATGAAGAATGCATTGAATTAGATACATTATCATAACTAGATGTTCTATCTAATTAATATTTTGCCTTTTTCATTGAAAATATATGTTCAAAGAGTTCGACATCCCTATATTCCAAATGGATCTATCGTTCAAGCATATAAATCTATATGCATCACTATTTTGAGCATAACCAATAAACAAAGAATCGAATGTTTAGATCCTACCGTAAGCCTTTTAAAACCAAGATATGCTACTTTAGCCAAACATCCTCACACCCTCAGGTAATTGAGATTATGTGTATAACCTCTCCAAAGTTCGTAAGGTGTCTTATCCGATTTTTTTGTGAGGTACCTTGTTAAGAATAAAACAGGTAGAAAGCACAGCTTCCCCCTACAAATTATCAAACAGTCCAAAACTTAACAACATACCATTCATCATTTCCTTTAGAGTTCTATTTTACGTTATGCTATACTATTTTGTTGTGGTGAATAAGGTGTAATAAATTCATGAATGATGCTATTTGATTCACAAAATTCTTTAAGAGGAAAACCTCTGTATTCATCACCTTTATCTGTCCTTAACCTCTTAATCTTTTTATCTAATTGATTACCTACTTCTATTTTATATTTCAAAAATATACTACCAATTTCATATTTGGTTTTTAAAAGATAGATTTTAGTATATCTAAAAAAATCATCAACAAAAGATACGTAGTAGTTTTCCCGTTTCTACTTATGGTGTTTTTGAAATAAGCTAAACCAAAATGAGTCAATTCAAGAAATTTTGTACTTCTACAGGTAACAAGTTTAAAAGGTTTCTTGTTAAACTTTGCTTCCACATAAACAATATATTTACTAATTTCACGTGTTTTAGATGCATTGATTTGTTTTAATTCTTTAAGTTTCTTAATCGATACAATATTCACATGGCCTAATCTACCATGCCACATATCAAGAGACTCAACCATGTAAGCAGATTAGAAACACTTGTATTAATCATATTCGCTACAAGAACAATATTCAAGACAAAAAGACCATCAGCTAGATACCCCTTACAACAAAGTCTCCATTCTTGGTGAGAATAACCTTGTTAGCTTTTAGTACAATTTTAAGCCCAACCTAATTCAATAGACTTCTAGACACCAAGTTCCCCGTAAGGAAGATACATACAACACATTACTTAAAGATAAAGTTTTTTTAGAGTTTAGTTTCAAAAGAATTTTCCTTTTTCCAAATACTCCTACAGTGGCAGAGTTACCCATGATTACACATTCCCCATCAATAGAGTCCTGGTAGTCTTGGATGAGCTCCCAATTTGAGCAAAAGTGTCTTGAAGCTTCGATATCAAGAATCCAGTCAATTTTGTTTTCCACCAGATTAGTTTCCACAACAGCAGCTATCATGTCATCTTGTTAAGTAAGATTGGCTTGTGGGGTGGATCGCTAATCTAGCCTTCCTTTCCTTTGATTGCATTAGTAGGATTTGTGTCTAGGCTTCCCACAGACATAAAAATTCATTTTTTTCAATCTCCCCACCAACAGCTTTTTGATGTCCCTTCTTTTGAGAGGAATTATTCTTGTCACGCTGCTTGTTGTGATTTTTGAACCTGTCTTTGTTAATAGCAAAAGATTCAACCAAGTTAGCACTAATTGAATTCTGATTTTTAGAAATTAACTTATCTTTTAGCCTATTGGCTTTTTCCATGCCGATGTGAATGATAAGCTCTTGGAGTATTGTTTCAGATGATTTCGATATTTACTCCTTCTCAAGTAGCATATTTTCTTGGAGTATTTCGAACATCTTCATACCTTCAAACAGAATGTTTGCTACCAAGTTTTCATACTCATGGATTTCCTCAACAACAGGTTTCTCGTCGGCCATTTAGAATTGTAGCCACTTTCCAACGACACATTTTTTCTGTTCAACATCATCTCCTTCATACCGAGACTCCATTGTGCTCCAAATTTCTTTGGCTGATTTTTGGACCAGAACATATCAAACATGGGGCCTGTCATCTGGTTGAGCAGATACGGATTGTTTTGTCGTCTTTCTTGTATTTATCAAGATCGATCTCAGAGGCCTGCCTCGGTTGGTCAAAAATAGTGATGGGTTCCCTAGAAGATTTTAGATCAGTGACAATAGACACCTTCTTGATAGCAGCAGGTGCTTCTGTGGTAGGGATATAATCAACCTCTAGTTGCTTGAAGAATATCAACAATTTTTGGGAATAGTGGCAGTAATTCGCTCCATCGAGATAGTTCGAGCTTGGACAGATCGGGGAGGACCTTACCGGTCTTGATCGACATCTATTGAAAATCTAATTGCTTTCAGAATATAAAAAACAGATGCAAAAGAGTTGTTGCACCGTGGAGAAACCACTACTCTAAAAGCAATTACGACGCGACATCGGTGTCATTGTTGTGTCGGTTGCTTCCCAAGGTTAACACAACATCCAAATTAAAGTGTGCACTTGTCAAAAGATGGATTAGAATAAATGGGAAAACGATGCTCATAGCAGAATGGAACAGAAAATAGGTAGATGAGATTGTAGAAAAGAATATTGGAAAAACCTAATTTTTCAGATCAGTGTTATTGGGTTTTTTTAAAAAGAAGCTGATCAAAACGATTAGGGTTGAACAGTAAAAACAGGAAGAAACAGTCACAAACGGGAAGAAAAATAGTCACAAACAATAAATCATAAATAGGAAGAAACAACCCCAAATGTGAAAAAAACCTCTAATATTTAGGTTAGAAAAAAACAAATGAATAAGTAATAAATATTATAAATATCATAAACATAGATGCTCAATGCTTAATGTCCTAAAAGCCATGTGTCATTTTTCATATTTCCATGTGCCTTGTAATAATTCATACTTGGTGTCCATGTAAGTCCACATCCTACTTGTCACTTTGCCTATAAATAGTGGCATTTGGTGGATCTCAAAAATTATGCACATTGGTGAGAATAAAAAGAAATTTTATTCCTATTTCCATAAAATCATATTTTCTACTTCTATTATTCCTATTTCCATAAAATTATAATTTTAGTTATTTATAAGTTTAGTTCTATTTTATTATTATTATTATTATTATTATTATTATTATTATAATATATATATATATATATATATTTTATAATTTTCTTCATATCCATTGTACTCAATTGTGCTCCTCAATTTCACAACACATTATTAGTACAAGCTCCTGTTACTTCCATCGCTGAAAGTAGGTTGGTTTTTTTTCCTCTTTATTATAATTAATAAATTAAATTTTTATTTTTTATATTTAGCACGAGCTCCTATTTCTAACACGTTATTAGCACGAGCTTCTGTTGCTTCCATCGCTGAAGGTAGGTCGATTTTTTTCCTCTTTATTATAATTAATAAATTAAAATTTTATTTTGCATATTTAGTACATATTAAAGTTCTAATATAAATACAATATTTTGTGATAGTGTTGCCATGACAAACCTTACAAAACTAGAATTTGTAGCTTTTGATATTAATGACAATAATTATTTGTCATGGGTGCTTGATGTTGAAATTCACCTAGATGCTATGAACTTGGGAGAAACAATTAAAGAAGGAAATATAACATCTAGCCAAGACAAAGCAAAAGCTATGATTTTCCTTCGCCATCATATTCACGAGGGATTAAAAATGAAGTATCTTACATAAAAGATCTTTGTATCTTGCGAAAATTTTTGAAAGAAATGTATGATCATCAAAATACAGTTATTCTTCCTAAGGATTGTTATGAGTGGATGCATATGAGGCTACAATATTTTAAATCAGTAAGTGATTACAATTACGCATTATTTAAAATCAGTTCAAAATTGTTGTTATGCGGAGAAAAAATTATTGATGCTGATATGTTAGAGAAAACTTTGTCTACATTTCATGTCTCAGAAATGTTTCTACAGCAGCAATATCAAGAGAAAGGTTTAAACAGTATTATGAATTAATTTCATGTCTTTTCCTGGCCGAACAAAATAATGAGTTGTTGATGAAAAATCATGAATCTCGAACAACCAGAACGACACTAATCCTTGAAGTGAATGCTGTGAATTTTAATAATAATTATGGTCGAGGTCGTGGTCGCGGTCGAGGTTGTGACCACAACAAAAGAAGAAATAATTATTATTTTTGTGATGATTATTTTATTCATTGAAATTTCAAAAGAACCACACAAAATGTTGATCACAAAAGAAAAGCTCCACAATTTAAGAGTTCAAAAAGTGTTGAAAATAAATGCTTCTGATATGGAATGACTGGGCATTAGTCACGTACCTGTCGTACGTCAAAATACTTAGTTGATCTCTATCAAGCATCTCTGAAGAAAAAATGGAAAAATGTGGAAGCAAATTTTGCATACCAAGATAATGATATATTTGACCTATCCCATATGAAAAATTTGGATGTGGTGGACTTCTTTGTATCTCCTAAAGAGAAGATTGACGTAATTGATGGAACATCAAGTGTTTCTTTTGATTTTGAGTATATCTAGACTTAATGTTGTTGTTTACTTTTATCAATCTTCATGTTTTTTTTAGTAACTTTTGTATATTTGAAGTGTTATTTTTCTTATTATAATCATTTTCTTTTAATGAAGAAACATTGATCATTTTCATATGTTGGGTATTTAAAAAATGAGCAAAGAAGATCTATGTTTAGCAGACAGTGCAACTATACACAATACTTACAAATAAAAATTACTTTTCCAAATTGAAAATGCTGAAAGCAAAAGTAAATACAATATCAAGTTCTGCAAACTTGATCAAAGGTTTTGGAAAAATAAATATTATTTTGCCTAGAGGATCAAAATTTACAATTGACAATGCATTGTTCTCTAGTCAATCAAAGAGAAATCTTCTAAGTTTTAAAGATATACATTGCAATGGTTATCATATTGAGACTGATAGTAAGAATAATGTGGAATATCTATTTATTATCTCTATTGTCTCAAATGGAAATTATATATTGGAAAAATTATCTATTTTATCTTCTGGATTGTATTATATTTATATACGAGTAATTGAAACATATGCAACAATGAACCTGAAGTTCATGAATCCAGACATATTTACAATTTGGCATGACCGATTAAGTCATCCAGGATATATAATGATGAAGAGAATTATTGAGAATGCAAATGAACACCCATTGAAGAACTATAAGATTCTTTTATCTAATGAATTATTATGTGATTCTTGCTTTCAAGGAAAATTAATAATTAGACCATCACTAGCTAAAGTAGGGACTGAATCATCTACATTTTGAGAACGAATTCATGGTGATATATGTGGACCTATTAACTCAACAAATGGACCATTTAGATATTTTATGGTATTAATAGATGCATCTAGTAGATGGTCACACATGTGCTTATTATCAAGTCGAAATCTTGCATTTGCAAGATTACTTGCTCAAATAATTAAGATAAGAGTATAATTTCCTGATTATACAATTAAGATCATTCGTCTTGATAATGTTGGTGAATTTAACATCCCAGACTTTTGATAATTATTATATGTCAATTCAATAAGTGTTGAACATCCTATAGTTCATGTTCATACACAAAATGGTTTAGCAGAATTATTTGTAAAAAGTTTGCAATTAATTGCAAGACCATTACTTATAAGACTAAGCTTTCTTCATCTGTACAGGAACATGCTATTTTGCATGTAGTGTCACTTATATGCATTAGGCCGGTAGCTTATCATAAGCACTCGCAATTAAATTAGCTTATGTTCATGAGTCAAATATTTCCCATTTGAAAGATTTTTGGGTGTGCAGTATATGTTCCAATTGCTCCACCATAACGCACTAAGATAAGTCTTCAAAGAGGTTTTGAATATATGTTGGAATGATTCCCCATCAATTATTAAATATCTTGAATCCCTAATAGGTGATGTATTTACTGCACGATTTACCGATTGTCATCTTAATTAGACAAATTTTCCAACATTAAGAGGAGTAATTAAGAAATTGAAAAAATAAATTACATGGAATGCATCGTTATTGTCTCATTTAGATCCCCGTACAGATCAATGTGAACTTGAAGTTCAGAAAATAATTCATTTGTAAAATATAACAAATCAATTACTAGATGCATTTATAGATGCAAAGAAAGTAACTAAGTCACATATACCAGTTGCAAATGTTCCATAAAAAATTGATATCCCAATATAAAAAGTTATCACTAATGAGTCTGGAACATGCCAAAAACATGGTAGACCAATGAATTCCAAAGATAAAAATCCTTAAAAACAAAAAATAATTAATAGTGAAAAAAGACTTGGTTGAGGATGTAAATACTCATGAAGAAATCCTTGATATGACTAGTGAGGAAGGTGAAATACTTAAAGATAATAATGAGATTTCAATAAACTATGTCACAACAGGAAAAAGATGAAATCAAACTAATGAAATTATTGACAACATTTTTACGTATAATGTTGCTCTTGATATTATATTTGAAAATAGGGATCCTGAACCAAAATTGGTTGAAGAATGTTGACATAAAAAGATTAGCTTCAGTGGAAAGAAGTAATCAAGGTAGAATTAAACTCATTTTCAAAATGGCAAGTTTTTAAACCAGTAGTCCAAACACCAGAAGGTGTCAAACTTGTGGGATACAAATGGGTATTTGTGAGAAAAAGAAATGAAAATAATGAGGTCACAAGATACAAAGCAGACTAGTTACATAAGGTTTTTCACAAAGACTTGGTATTGATTATGAGGAGACATATTCTCTAGTGGTGGATGTAATTACACTAATATATTTAATTAACTTGACTGTGTATGGAAGTCTAGATATGCATCTTATGGATGTAGTCACAACATACTTATATGGATTTCTTGATAATGATATTTATATAAGAATCCCAGAAAGATTTAAGGTTCCTCAAACATATACATCAAATTCCCGGGAATGGTATTCAATAAAGTTACAGAGATCACTATATGGATTGAAACAATTAGGACGGATGTGGTACAATCGGCTGAGTAGATATTTATTGAAAGAAGGATATCAAAATAATCCAATATGTACGTGGATTTTTATAAAGAAATCACAATCATGATTTGTCATTATAATTGTACATGTTGATGACTTGAATATAATTGGAACTCTTGAAGAGCTTTCAAAGACAATAAAATATCTTAAGAAAGAATTTAAGATAAAAGATCTTGGAAAAACAAAATTTTGCCTTGGTTTTCAAATTGAGCATGGAATATTTATTCATTAGTCAATTTATACAAAAAAAAATTGAAAATATTTTGTTGGGTTTTATGTCCTAAAACTCGTGGTTTGTAAACAATAAAACTATTCTGAAAGTTCAATAAGTTGTCATTGAATATATGAATTACTTATTTCGTTTTAGAAATCCAATAAAATAAAAGACCCATGACTATTATATGAGTACTTGAACTTTATGTGGAGACATAAAAGTAGGATCAGGTTCGAGTAAATAGTCAAAATGATATATAGTATATGAATGAGGATGAGTGTCTTATTCTGGTAACATTATTGGATGTGGCCCACTCCGTAGTTGTTACAAGAAGTTTTAAAATGCTACAGATGATGTGATCCTAATTCGTACATGTTATGATATGAGGAGTGGGGGTGTCCTTTGCAATGAGTTTGTACAAGATCGGACCATGAAATTAGTCACTCTTACTTTATAATGTTGTTTACTGTTTAAGATTGATTATTTCAAAGCGATGACCTAGGTAACTTGACCTTAATCCTGAGCTAACTATGAACTCCTGTTTATTCAGGATTATCCTTAGATTTGCATAGGTGAGGGTTGACTCAATAGTGCCGGTTCAATAAACCTCCATTTCAGGGGTAAGACCAGGTAGATAGCTGGGGACAAAGGGTGCAAGATGAAATTCACTCATACCCGCTTTTAGGGATAATAAAGAGGTTGTTCCCTTAAGTGTTAACTCCGTATCTTGAACAAGGGGCTCCACCCTCTCATTGGCTCGAGAGGGACCCAGTTTGTTGATTGGATCACAAATCAATTGTTAATTAGAAGATTAGAGGGACTTAACGAACAAAAGGTAATCTTGGGGGTAAAATAGACATTTGACCCAACCGTTATTATGAACAACCTATGAAAGATTAACTTGCTAATCATGGTTACATCGAGTGGACATAATATATCTATCAGGAGTGCAACTATGGGCTATAGTGGAGTGACTCATTAGTTAACAAATGGAGGTTAATTCGATGTAAAGAGTTTAGCTAATTAATCTCAGATCGTTAGAGCCCCATGATCTGTAAGTCCACAAGGTCCCCCTACTAGCTCGTAAATGGATTAGCTTTAGAGTAGCGTGATAAGTTAATTTGAAAGGGAATTAGTAATTATATGAGATATAATTACATGTTTAATTTTGGAATTAAACGGAATTAGAGAATTAATTAATATTTAAATATGATTTAAATATTAAATTCATGAAGGTGGAATTTGTATAAATAATTTAATATTTGATATTAAATTAATTAGAATTAATTAAATTGTTTAATTAATTAATTATTATTAATTTTATTGGAAAATTAATTTATGAAATTAATTTTGTAAAATTAATAAAGTTTTAATTTTGAAAACTAAATTGATTTTTGAAATCAATTTATAAAATAAAATTGAAATCAAAATTGGACAAAATAAAAAATGGAAATATGGATTTTTCCATTAACACCTTCAACTAGCTCACACTAAATCCACTTAAATTTTGCTTCAATTCTCCAAGCATGAGCTACATCTTAGGTAGGCTTCTCCATTATATGATAGTCCTGCAATAAATAGAGAAGATTGAAGTGGAAAAAGACATGCACCAGTTGAATGTTTACAGAAAAATTTGAGTTGAAGAAGGTGTTCTTCAAGTAGGTGCAACACTGTGTTCTTTTCTAAATTCTCTTCATTCAAACTTATTTTGAGTCCCACAACTCAATCTAAAGCTCCAAGAGAATAGTAGGAAAGATCTTGAGGCAGTTCACAAGAAGTATTGGAGAAGATTTGCAGCTGAATTCAAGATTAAAGAAGTTCTATAAAAGTATTACTTGAAACTATCTTATTATTGTATGAGCATGCTTCTTTAGCCAAAATTGATAAACTAGAATGCTTATTTATCCTTGTTGTTTCCGCTGCATGCTGATATATTCTTACAGATTTTATATGGACAAACACATCCATTAAGTATTCCAATGGAAGTCCATTCATTAGATATAAAGAAAGATATATTTTGACCTCGAGAAGATAATGAAAAACTTCTTGGTTATGACGTACCATATCTTAGTGCAATTGATGCACTTATGTATCTTGCTAATAATACAAGACTAGATATTGAATTTTTAGTAAATTTATTAACTAGATATAGTTCTTCTCCTATAAAAAGACATTGGAACGAAATTAAGCATATACTTCGTTATCTCCGAGGAACAATTGATATGAGTTTGTTTTATTCAAATAAATCAAATTTTGATCTAGTTAGTATGCAAATTCTTGATATTTATCTGATCCACATAAAGTTAGATCTCAAGTAGGTTATCTTTTCACATATGAAGTAACTGTTATATTGCGATTGGTGAAACAGACCATAATGGTCACTTCCTCAAATCATGCTGAAATCCTCTCAATTCACGAGATCAGTCGAGAATGTGTACGACTAAGGTCAATGACTTAACACATTCGTGAAACGTGTGGCCTGTCTTCTAATAAAAATCTTCCAACAATATTATACGAAGATAACACAGCTTGAATAGCCCAAATCAAAGGAGATAGTACAAAACATATTTCACCGAGGCTTTTCTACACGCATGATCTTGAAGAAAATGACAACATCACTGTACAATAAATTTGTTCAAAGGATAACCTGGAAAACTTATTTACAAAGACATTACCAACCGCAACTTTTGAAAAATTTGGTGCACAACATTAGAATGCGGCGACTCAGAGATCTTAATTGATGTTTTTGTGAGGGAGAGTAAATATATTGTATTCTCTTAGGAGTATGTATTATATGAAATATGTACTTTTTTCCTTCACTAGGGGTTTTTTTCCATTGGATTTTTCTTAGTAAGGTTTTAACTCGGCATATTTCATATATATATATGGACATCTAAAAGGAAGTATTATAAATATCATAAAAATAGATGCCCAATGCTTAGCGTCCTAAAAGCCACGTGTCATTTTTCATGTTGTCCATGCGCTTTGTAATAATTCATACTTGGTGTCCATATAAGTCCACATCCTACTTGTTTAGATCTACTTTCCATTTTCCATGTATGGAGTGCTAGACTTTTTAATTTTGTGGGTATCAAATATCGATTCAAATTTTATTTTTTTCAATCAGTTTGATCATTGATTTTTTCCTTATATTTAATTTAGTTTTGACAAATTTTTTCTTCAAAATTTTATTTTTCTCTCATTCCAACCTTCCAATATATATAGTTTTATGAAAAAAAAAAAAGAAAAAAAGACAATTGAAAGAAAAAAAAATACAAACAAGAAATTAGGGCTCTACTACCACACACAAATAAATAAAAATATGAAACACGAAACTATGAATTTTATGGAATAACAACACTAGCAACCTTATTATGAAAAAACACTTTCATCATATTTTAATTCGGTCTCTACAAATGACTGAATTGAATAACAAATTAAAAAAATAAAAAAAGAGGAGAGAGAAATTTAAAAAATTGAAATGAGGTTGACCCAGTGGAATTTTAGTTTTAAAAAAACTGAAATATATTAGTTTCAGTCTACTTAAAAATTAAATGAATGTCAACAAGAGCATAGTTCAACTAGTCTACTTAAAAACTAAAATGAATGTCAACAAGAGCGTAGTTCAACTGGTATAATGTTCATAATATCAACCTTGTGGTATGAAGCTTGATTCCCCCACCCCACACTTTAACTTCAATATCTTTACAAAAAAAAAGAAAAAAAAAACTGCCTACTACTTTTACAAAATAGTTTCTAGTACATCTGTCGCCATGTCACCAATTTAAGAAGTTGGTGAGCCAAATGACTCCTTAATATCTTATTGGGAAGACATTTAATTTATATTTATATTTTATAACGTAAATTTTATGTCTATATTTGAGTGATTGAAATGCCTTAAATTTATAAAATTGTTAAATTTTAAATTTGTAAAAAATAAATATATTTATTGTTTAACATAATTTACAATTAGTTTAACATCTTATTGTTAATTTAAATCTTAAAAAGGTTTCAATGCCCTAAATAGTAAAAAGTAGAAAAAAAATTATTGAATTCTAAAGAAAAATAGACTAAAAAGGGAAAAAGAAAAGAAGCTTCAAAATAAGTAAACAAAATGAGGGAGATAAAAGACAAGGGACCTTTTTAAAAATAAAAAATATTTAAAAATATTTATACTTTATAGCAAAAAAATTTCAAAAATACAAAATATTTTTATAACTTTTGTTATAAAGTATACATATTTTTAGGATTTTTCTATTGATAAGAATTTCTCTACAAGGAAAACGTTTTTGATAGATATATTAAAATAAAAGCATAATGGATTGCAAAATGCAACTCAAAGAAACAAATATAAATGTAAAAAAAAAATTAAAAAAAAAAGAAAGCGTTTCCATCTCAAGAGATGGAATTCAAAAAGAGATTAAAAAATAAAAATTTAAAAATATTTAGATTTTCATTCCTTGCATATAGGGATGACAAAATTTTCCACGAGCTTAGGTCCTGGGACGCGATCCGATCGGGGTGGAGAATTTCCAGTAACCAGAAAATGAGGTCAAATTGGGGATTTAAATCGAGTTTCCAGTCGGAGACGGGAGGGGATCCCCACTCCGTCCCCACCCCGATTTTTTTTAATTGTTAATAATAATATAATAATAGTAATAATAATAATAATAATAATAATAATAATAATAATAATAATAAAACAGTATGTTTTAGTNTAATAATAATAATAATAATAATAATAATAATAATAATAATAAAACAGTATGTTTTAGTTTTTTTTTTCTTTTTAAAATTTAAAAATCTTATATAATAAATTTAATTTTTATTAATTTATAATAAAAAAACATGTAGGGTTTAATTTAAACAATTATATGTAACAATAATAATAATTTCCTATATAAAATTTACAATTTTAATATAAATTCTTCGACTCTCCAACTCTCCAAAATGGGGAATGAGATGGGAACGAGGATTAAAAATCCCAAAAGGGACGGGGATGGGGAGTGCATCACCGCCCCGCCCAGGCTCTATTATCATTCCTACTTGCATAGACTGAATAAAAAAACAATCCTCTTTGTTTAAAAAATATAATTTTAATAATATCCTAAACTTTTTTTTTTTTTTTAAAAAAAAGCCCTCCTAATTAAGTACATGAATAAAAACAGGATACTTTTATTCAAAATATGCTTCAACTTTAAAAAGTTGCTTAATACTCTTAACCTTTTTTTTTAAAAAAAGAAGTCTAATAGGGAGAGTGATTTGAAGTTAACTTTAGTGGAAAGAAATCAATTTTAAAATAAATTATAAATATTTTTTTTCATATAGATAGTTTCTTTTATTCCCATTTATTCCATTCTTACACCGATTTTTTAGCTACCAAATATAAATTGAAACTTCAAATAAAGTACAAGAATCCCACAAAATCTAAAAATAAAAACCTCCACTCAAAATTCACGATAATGAACCAAATAAAAAAGTAATGTATTTGGGTATTAAATGCACACTCAACTATTAGCTTACAGTCTGATTAAAATATTTAAGTCTTAAGATTCTTTGGTGATTTCATTATTTTCTCTTTTCTTATTATAGTCTATATATCTTAACTGAGGCAAACAATTTTTTTTCTTAGAGATAAACGAAGGTCAAATAGTTAATAAAAAAAGAAGTAAGAAGGTATTGAAAAAGGAAAGGGAGAAAAAAAAATAGGAAAACAAGGGAAAATAGAGAAGTGTTAAATCTCAAGTAGGGAAGATAGAGGAAATGAATGGGGATAAATGGTAAGGATTTTTTAATTTTTTTTCTTTTTATTTAGAAAGTAAGAGTACTAATATAACTTTTGAAAATTAGGTATTTTACAATGGGGTATTAATGGTTTATGTTTATATACTAACAGTAAGGATGTTTTTATAATTTTTTTTTTAAGTTTAAAGATATTTTTTAACTCTTTTTTAAAATTTTGAAAGCTTAGTGGTAATTTGAACTAAAAGGTCATGATTATGTGATCAGTTGTTAAATGCAAACAATAGAAGGTAATTGGATTGTTTTAAGATGAAAAGAACTACATTCATAATGTTTTGTGAATATTTAAAAGTTAAGATAAACTAAAAGCATCTAGGTATCTTACCGTTAAAAGAAAAAGTTGTATTTTTATTAATCATATACATAAAGAAAGCAATTATATAGCAGTAGAAATGTTTCAACATTCAGGTCAAATATTTCTTGAGCTTTTAACCTTGTTTTGAGGAAGGCTTGTAAGCTTAGAGTAGAAATTATTTGCCCATCTAAAATAGACCCTATACGACTAGAGATGATATCAAAATCAAAATATTACTCTTTTTTTAAGGTAATACTTTTGAGTTCATGTCTTGATTTGTTTTTATTCTTTTTTTAAGGTAATACTTTTGAGTTAATGTCTCGATTTGTTTTTCAAAACATAATATTCTGAAAATATATTTATGTTTGATTTTTAGATTTTACGGTATTTGAATATGATTGATGGCACTTTATTGCTCATGCATTCCCCAAAACATGAAGAAAGACTAATTTGTGGTAGAAAAACTAACACAATACGAAATATAATGTATGTTAGTCCATTGGATATGTTTTTTTTTTTACGTATGTCACATCTGGTTGGGAAGTATCAGCCATGATTCTCGCATACTCCTTGAATATATCAGAGCATCCTAAGAATAAATTTCCTACGCCTAAAAGAGATATATGTAATCATGTGTTTTTAGTATTTTAATTCAACAATTGACTTCATGATAAGTTTTTATCTATCGTATATTAATTCAACAATTGTCTTTATCATAAGCTTTACATTTAACGTGAAATCTCTCTCTCACTCTCAAGTTCTCTTAATTTCTCAAATTCACATAGAAACAGAAATCTCCTGCGATTCCCTTCCCCTTTCAATAACGTTTCCAACAACTGGTCCTTGCTAGAGAATAGTAGGGACGATCTTTCGAATGCGTTTGTTGGATTTTATATCCTAAAACTCGTAGTTTGTAAATTAATAAACATATTCTGTTTTGTTTTTCGATAAAGTTGTTATTGAAATTGTAAATCTTGAATCCAATAAACTAAGGTCCTGAGGCTATTTAATGTAGTTTGAACTTTATGTAGTGACACAAATGTGGATCAAGGTCAAATATATAGCCAAAATGGTCTATAG
>NC_052356.1:4317737-4324563 GCF_009727055.1 Benincasa hispida | reverse complement strand
AGGGTTGATAACTGCTGTAATCACGCCCTTCTCTAGGCTAAGAGGGTGATCTAGGGGGGTGTGACACTTTTCCTATGGTGGAGTTTTAAAACTATATGCACACATAATCAAACAACATTATACATCACATGCATAATAGGTAAACAACACTAAAGTGGACCGATTTTTGGCATTAAAAATAAACAAATAACTAATTTATTACAAAATTCAGCAACCAACTTCCCGGAATCGGCTTTCAAACACTTGAACCATCTGGAACTGGCCAAAAACTCTCGAACCAGCCCAAAACTTCCGAACCGGCCCAAAAATAGCAAAAACAAGTTGAACCGGTCAAACTGCTCAACCAGATCAAACAGACCGATCCAGACCATCTGGACCAGCTGGTCAACGGCCAGTGGCGCAGTCAACAAGGCGCGGGTTGGGTCAGGTCGAAGGAACGCGCGGGTCACAGAGCAGGCGAGAGGCGCGCAGACGGCAGCGGCTCGCGAGCTGGGTCGGCGGTTCGGATCACGGGTCGCAGGCGAACGGCGCACGCAAGATTTACTCGACAACTGCGCTGCACGAGTCTTCTCCGAACTAGGTCGGATCTGTGGCTGCGAGTCGGTCTAGGAGCTCTTCTTTCGGGTCTGTGGTCAATCTCGGTTCTGTGAGCCATTTTTTATCCATTTTTGCTGCGTTCTCTCTCTCCGAAACAAGAAATTACAGCCTAATTTCAACTCTAATACATCCAAAAAATTTACAGACCCTTTTTCACACATTAATGCTCATAAACATGTGAACAGTTACAAATTTCCACGAGAAATTTAAGAAAGAAAACAATGCCAAAATCATAATAAATCCACTTTAGTCCACATTTCATTCAACACTTAAATAGATAAGAAGAAAACATCCACCAAAAGCAATTGAGCGTATATTCTAGCATGCTCTGATACCACATGATGGAACTCGAGATATACACATGGAATTATGATCTAATTACACTCTAATTGCTTTTAATTAAAAGGAAATATTGCATGCAATTGAAGGAAAAACAGTAATTAAAAAAAGGATGAGATACAACCTTTGTAGCTCTCGAACAACGCTTTTCTTCGCCGAATCTCGACCCGAACTCTTCCGGACCACCACTAGAGTGACCTACTATCCTCTGGACTCAGAACCAGATTGTGGGACCTGGTGGATGAAGAAAATCGAGAGAGAGAAAGGAGATAGAAAATGAAGAGAATTTGGGTAGGGTTTGGGTTTGTTTTTCGGCCCAATTTTGCAAAATAAAAATTGGCAAATTGTCAAAAACTTTCAACTAAATTGAAAAGCCCAATTTATAGAAGAAAGCCATGCAACAATTCCATGAACCAAATCCAGAAAAACCTAACACCTATAATCCATTTATCTTAGTGGGCTTAATGTCTCCACTATAAGCAGCCAACACCTAGCCCACTATTTTGTTAGTGGAATTATCCAACAAAAGTTTGGATTTCCCACTAACTATAGTCAAAAGGCAAAATAGTCATTTGGTCAAAGTCAAACTTTGACCAAAAGTCAACATTTTGACTTTTTATGATTTTTCCCGCGTTGACTAATTTTGACCTCCCGAGCATGAATCCGCATTCATTTTCTCAAAATTCAAATCCATTTGAAAATAAGGTTGGTCAAAGTTTGATTTTTCAAAGTCAAAAGTCAACTCTTTGACTTTTTACATCTTTGACCATTACCATTATTTTCGAGCTTCTGAATATGAACGTATTCATATATCTTGATATTTAAATCACATTTAAATATTAAAGTTGTATCTCTAAACTGAAAAACCCGACCACTATATCACATATACTGTCGGTTTCTCTCTCTTCACCTAATTCGAACAATTTGAATTATTCTATCATACTATTCTAAGTTTATTCCCTATGAGCTAGTAGGAGAACCTAATGGACCTATAGATCATGGGCTCCAACGATCCGACATTAGCTAGCTAAACTTTTTAGACAAAGCTAATCAACATTCGTTAACTAACGGATCATTCCACTATAGTCTCGTAGTTGCACTCCTCTCACTATAGATATATTTGTGTTCATTTGATATAACCATGATTAGTAAGCTAATCCTTCACAGGTTGTTCGTAATCTCGGCTAGGTCATAAAAATCATTTTATCCCCAAGACTACATCTTGTTCCTTAAGTTCACTGATCCTCTAATGAACAATTAGTTTAAGGTCCAACCTATAAACCGAATCCCTCTTGGGCCAAGGAGAGGGTAGGCCCCTTGTTCAAGACTGGATTCAGTACTAAAAGGAACAACCTATCTACTATCCCTATAACGAGTAGAGTGAATTCCATCTTACACCCTGTTGTTCCCAACTATCCACCCGATTCTTTCCCTAAAATGGGAGGCTTGTTGGGTTAGCGATGATGAGCTGCCCTCACCTATATAGATCTAAGGATAATTCCGATGGAACAGGAGTTCATAGTTAGCTCAGGATTAAGATTAAGTTACCTAGGTCATCAATTAACGAAATAGTCAGTTTTATACATAAAACGACATTTTAGAACGTAAAAGTGATTTCATGGTTCAGTCTCTATGTAAACTCATTGCATAGGATGCCCCTACTCACATATCTCTATATGAACGATTCAGGATCACATCGTTTGTACTAACTACAAAGTGGGCCGCATCCATAGTGTCCCCAGAATAAGGTGTCCAACCTTATTCATATACTATCTGGTAAAATAATCTCAACACCAACTACTAGTCCAGAGAGAACCCTTTTGCTCAATCTCTGACTTTATTCACCTGTGGCCACATTAGGTACTACTGCTCAGATACCTTCTCCTTGTACTTCAGTATCGAGCTAGGATACCTTCTCCAACATACTTCAGTATCCCGTTGGCTTGGTACCTTCTCAAACGTACTTCAGTACCAATAGATACCTTCTCCTTGTACTTCAGTATCTAGTTGGGTGGATGCCTTCTCTTTGTACTTCGGCATCGCATTTTACCAAAACTATTTATAAACAACTTTTCTCTTTAAAGCATGTACAGTATAACACATATACAACATGGCTTTAAAGATGGTAATGCATGCTGGATAAAATCAACACATATACATATGTAAATAGTTTTTCAACAATATGCTTGCATTCAAATTGGCTTGGAAACCACTTATAAAACTAGTAGGTATGAGAATATTTTCGCAAATATGCTTTCTGTAAAATGTTTGTAATCAAACCAGTTTAAAATGTTTTAGTTCAAAAAAATTTTAGCCACTCACCTTGAATTCTTAGGAACTTTTCACTCTAGTAGCTCCTCGGCTCCCTTTTTCACCCCTAGAATCCAGATTCAACTTACAACTTAGATTACTCATAGTTCTGAACCTTATTTGGAAATACTTTCTTCTACAAACGTATTCTAAAATGTCTTGGGAATCTTAACCTTTTCAGCTCAGAATTCCTCGTAGTTTGGCCGGAATCTCAAAATCTTCAAGACTGGCCCAGATTGATCCGACAGTCTGATCCTTCTACCTTTTTCTCAACCTCCAGCCCAGTTCCTTCGAGCCTTTTCCTCCGAAAGCCCTACTCTGAAAAATAGACTTTCAGAACTTTCAGATGGATTTTGAATCACTCCAAACGCACAAGTAGATTTGAAGATCTCCTTGTCCAAAGTTGACACATTTCTCTGAACCCTCACTGTCCTCTACTTTCTCTACGAAATTTATGATTTTTGTGTGATTTGAAAATGAAATCTCAACTCCCTATTTATAGGCATTCAAATTGCTCGTGGGATTGACAGCACCTACTTGTCTGCATGGCCAAATGTTTAATCCTCCCTTTATCAATGTAAGCTAACTTCACCTTAGTTCAATATGTTCTTCCGAAACGCATCTAACACAATTTCTTAGGGTTTAAGAATTTCTCTTAATCAGACACCTAGATTTTAATTGACATTTGCCCTTACGTCTTCAAGCTTTATTTGTATTCAAATTAGGGTTTTTAAATGCATAATCCACCCCAACGCGTCCAAAAACATCGCCTAGAAGCTTGCTCGACCGTTCAATGCATAGGCGAGGCGTGGGCGTGACGTTCAAATCGGACAAAGCAAGGCTAACACATAGGCGCTCTCGCTCTTTTTTCTCTCAGCAGTGTCGCTCTCTCCCACTTTCTCGCTGGTCTCGCTCTCTCCACTCTCACTCTCTCCCCCTTTCTCGCTCAAAATCTCGCTCTCTTCACTCTCGCTCTCTCAAACTTTCTAGCTCAAAATCTCACTCTCTCTACTCTCACTCTCTCCCACTTTCTCGCTGGTCTTGCTCTCTCCCATCTTCTATCCAATCTCGCTCTCTCCCATTTTCTCTCCAATCTCGCTAGTCTCGATCTCAATGATCTCGCTCTTAAAGATCTCGCTGATCTCGCTCTCAACGATCTCGCTGATCTCACTCTCAACGATCTCACTCTTAGCTACTGTGAACATTGTTTGTCTTCGTGCAATTTCTACACGTTTTTTTTCCAGATTTTCCCCAAAATAATTTCCCATATTTTTCTCAGTTCTTCAATCCTTTCTTCAGCCATAACGCATTTCACATAACTTCTCTATACTTAGCCGAAATTCCCCAAACTCAATTTCCATATTTTTCTTTTCAAATCCCCATTCCTTCTTCACTATTCCACACTAACTTTCTCATCAACCTACTTATTATACAAATTTCATCACAATTTTACCAATTAAAGCTCAACTTAATTTATTCAAGGAAAATCTACTTAACACTTAGAAATTTCCTTCCTCTTAACTTAGGATTTAACTTTCACTTAGTTAATTCCTTTATCACTTGCTTAAGTAAGGAAAATAGAAATCCAGGTTTCACAAAAAGCATGTGACATGCATTTGTTATATCTTATAAGTGTTATAAAATCTATACTATGCATGCTTAGTTTTAATATAACTGTTATATTAAAGCATGTTTGATTGAAGGAAACATGTTATAGATAAATGCTCTAGGATTATAATTGTTATAATTTATTTTATAATTGTTATAAAATAACCTAGACTTCTAAAATCGATAACAAAGATAAGATGCATGCTCATTTAGGGTTAACCATCGAGCAATCCCAATTTTCATAGAAAATAGGTCGATATCTTGTAAAACCGAAGTTACAAGAAAACTCACCCTGCAAGATCTTGGCAAAAAGTCAGATAAGATGACTAAGGTTGAAGGTTTTTAAGTTGATGGTTCACGGAACACCTACTACCTGGAAATCGAGCCGGCATCTGAGTTAGGTTAAACCGATTTTATGAACATGCGTGAGCGGTGTGAGGTAATAAAATTTATTTATCACCTAGACATCGTAGGTTAAAAATCCAGTATAAAAGTTATACTCGGATGAATCACCTAGACTTAGGATATATTTAGTTAGCCGAAATATATCATTTTCATTTTTCTTGTAGTTTTGCTTCTTGCTCTAAAAATGCAATAAAGATTTTTTGGAATCGCTGGTGGTTTTTTCCACCAAGAAAGGCATAGGAGTCTTTGGGCATTGCGAAGGATAAAAGAAGACTGAAATGGCCTATTGATTTTCGGCTTTCGCAGGCAAGCAGCTTTCTAGTCCATCTTTATATGTTCATTTTGATGAAACTCATGCTAAACTAAAAAAGAAATAAGAGAAAGAACTTGGAGTTGGCGCCTACATAACAGGTTGCTTGCTTACCAAGCCATCCTTCTTCGCTCCTCCAGTTCGATTATGATAAAAGTGGCTGGTCTCACTGGAGAGGAGAGTTTTGACAGCGAGGGAGGCAGGGGTGCGTGCGTCTGCTGGTATCGTATACCCTAACTGTCTAGAACACTTCAGCTGGAAAGAAGTAATGTACTTTTAGCTCTAGCATCCCTGAGAGTTCACACCGTGAGATTCATGCTTGGCTTTGGGCCGCCCTGGGAGCAGACTCCATTTGGAGAGTATTTGCATGAGTCAATACCAAGGTGAATAGGGAAAGTTGTTCATAGTAAATGGGAGAAGAAAGTGTGTCAACACATCCTACGGTCTCTTCCATTAGGTCACACCGTGAGATTCCTATAATGCACCTGCATGTCAGCCCTAGAGCGACCTTACCAATCGGAGGGCTGTATTATAGGATTCGAAACTCTGCGAACTCTAGAAATAGATAGGGTCTCTCAAGTCTGTTTTCATTCTTGTCTTTCCAACTTTGGGAGCATAATGATTCCGATTTTTGAGGTCTGAAAATAGAGGGTCACACTTACGAGAATTTCTAAGTGTTAGTAAATTCTTGACCAAAGTAGTGATAACTGAGTTACTATAGGAATAAGAGTTATTCTGGTGATAGTATCTAATCAAGATAGTCTTGGTTCAATGGAGGAATAGTCGATCACCCCTTGGTGGAGGTTATTCTAAACCATTGAAATATCGTTGCAAAATATAATAATGAAGGGTACATTATTAGTTTTTTTTGCTAAACTTGATTGGATTTACAAGATTAATGTTTTTTTACTAAAAAAGATATGTTTTTTCCTTTTTCTTTTTTAGTATGACTAGCTCTTTAGATCAACTCTTAGCTTCCGAGAAACTAAAAGGTGATAATTATTCAACATGGAAAAACAATCTGAATTCAACACTAGTAATACATGACTTGAGATTTGTCTTAACTGAGGAATGTCCTCGGGCCCTTGCCTCGAAAGAAGTACAAGGTAAATATGATTTACTAGTTGTTGAGACATGTTTAGTGGAGGATGATACCTCAACCTGGATATTGGATTCAGGAGCCACTAATCATCTTTGCTTCTCTTTTCAGGAAACTAGTTCCTGGAAAAAGCTTGAAGAAGGCGAGATCACCCTCAA
>NC_052356.1:4308675-4316699 GCF_009727055.1 Benincasa hispida | reverse complement strand
AGAATGGACTCCTAAATCAGTTAGAAGACAATTCTTTACCTCCATGTGAGTCTTGTCTTGAGGGAAAAATGACTAAGAGATCTTTTACTGGAAAAGGTCTTAGAGCCACAATACCCTTAGAGCTCGTACATTCAGACCTCTGTGGACCGATGAATGTTAAAGCTCGAGGTGGGTATGAATATTTCGTCAGTTTGATGATTATTCAAGGTATGGTCATATTTACATAATGCATCACAAGTCTGATTCTTTTGAAAAGTTCAAAGAATATAAGACTGAGGTTGAGAACCAGTTAGGTAAAACAATTAAGACACTACGATCAGATCGAGGTGGGGAGTACATGGACTTAAGATTCCAGGACTATATGATAGAACACGAAATCAAGTCACAACTCTCTGCACCTAATATGCCTCAACAGAACGGTGTATCTGAAAGAAGAAACAGAACCTTGTTGGACATGGTTCGCTCAATGTTGAGCTTTGCTGAGTTACCTGATTCCTTTTGGGGACATGCATTAGAGACTACTGTCTATATTTTGAATAACGTTCCCTCTAAAAGTGTTTCGAAACACCTTATGAGCTATGGAAAGGGCGTAAAGGCAGTTTACGTCACTTTAGGATTTGGGGATGCCTGGCACACGCGTTGGTGCAAAATCCTAAAAAATTGGGACGTCGTTCAAAACTATGCCTATTTGTAGGTTATCCAAAAGAAACAAAATGTGGTCTATTTTACAATCCTCAAGAGAATAAGGTATTTGTATCGAAAAATGTCACATTCTTAGAGGAAGACCACATAAGAAGTCATTAACCTCACAGTAGACTAGTATTGAATGAAACTTCCAAAAATGCTACAGATAGAGCTAGTTCATCTACTAAAGTAGTAGATAAAACTAGTACATCTAGTCAGTCACATCCTTCTAAAGAGTTGAGAATGCCTCGACGTAGTGGGAGGGTTGTTCATCAGCCTGACTGTTACTTGGGTTTAACAGAAACACAAGTTGTCATACCTGATGACGGTATAGAGGATCCATCGACCTATAAATAGGCGATAAAAGATGTGTACTGTGATTAGTGTGTCAAAGCCATAGACCTCGAAATGGAGTCTATGTACTTCAATTCTATCTGGGAACTTATAGATCAACCAAATGATGTAAAAACAATTGGTTGTAAGTGGATCTTGTTCGTTGCTATCGTGATTTGCTCTAGGAGTGTATTGTGTAAAATAAATTGGAGAAATAAGTTCCAAGTATAAGTGATGCGTTTATGCTTTGATGCGTTTAAGTAAATGTAACGTGTTGAGGCGTCAGATATTTGCAGCAGAATGCACACAATTCCTTCTAATGACGTTGAAATTTTCCTAAACTAGACCCAAGTATAAATCTAATTTAGGTTCCTCGTAAGTCTAGGGTCGAACTCAGGGATTCAGTTAACTAAATGCAGACCTTGCGTTGTATCTACTGTAGGGGTTTTCCTAAATAAATGTGAGAAATGTGTTATTAACACTAAATTGTTGTGCCTGTGCAAGAGATGCAAAAGAGTTGAGTGGTGAATGATGGATCATGCGAAAATGAAATTTAAGGTAAGTGGACGCGTCGGTCTAAGATGAGTACACAACTACGATGTGATATGGATGAAATGGAGTGATTTGCTTATCTTTTGTTTATGCGTCAGACTTCATTCAACATTTCTCAATGCGAATGACATACAAAGCCTGTCTTGAGGATGCATGCGTCTAACACAAAATGCAATAGACACCAGTAAGTCTATCTCTAGCTGTACTAGGCGTCCTACTTAATGCAACTTAGTTATTCTTTCGAACAATCTAAGTTAAAAGATGCTGTTACCAATTTGTCAAGTTGGCTTGATCTTTAGAATGAAGTTGTGCATAAAGTATTAATGCATTCAACATAAACAAAAAATAAACAATGGCAAGTATGATGGATCAAACATATGAAATTTATAAAGAAACAGAGAGTCTTTACAAAGGCAATATTTAATCAAATGGAATGAAAGTGATAAATGAGAAGAAGGAAACTGAGTCAAGCCAAAGAATACAATCTCTTGTATTTCTTTGGCTCAATCTCGTTGTGTACAATCACTTGTTTAGGAATTGGATGGAGTATCTTTCTCAATAGTAGCTTCCTCCACTCCCTCACCGACGGTGGTGGTGGTTCTCAACCCTTCTGATCGTCTAGCACCATAACACAACCTCTACAGAATTAAAACTATGACTACAATATACAAAGAGTAAGGATCTTGATAATTTTTGAACTCCTTCAATCTGGAGGGACTTTATCTATTTATAGGCGTTGGTCACGTCCACTTGGTGAATGGGTAGCATTAAAGTCCATATCTTGGTCAGCATTAAAGTCCATGCCCTGATTAGCCGCCTGACTCTCAGAAGCTTTTCAGACGTTGCCTGTTGCGTGGAAGCTTTTCAAACGCCACTTGCTGCAGGTGCCCATACATGCAAGTGGTGATGTGACACAATCAGCCTGGAGCAATGAATCTTCTATGCGTTGAACTCCCTCCGACACATGGCCCATGCATTAGAGCTTTTCCTGTGGCACTTGTCTAATGCGTTAGCGTTAATCCTTGCATTGAAATCTTGCAATACAATGCGTTGTGCCGCGATGTTTGGTGATAAAACTTCTTTTGCATGAGTTTGCTAATGTTTGAATAAATCCATGCGTTTCTTCTAAAAATGAGGAGAATCTATCATTAAAAACCTTAGTTGTTCCAACTTAAGAGCAAAAATAACTTGTATTTCTACAAGTTATCACCACTCCCAAATTTGAACAATGCTTGTCCTCAAACATTCCAAAATAATTCTTTGTCATCTCTTTTGTCTTAAGTGTGCGGAGTTCGCCTCTCATTATATTCAGTCATAAGCTTGAGATAAGAGTTTGGAAAATATAACTCAGCTTGACTCTTTTCTAAAAGGACTAACATTTAGTTTCAGGTGCAGCAGGCCTTTTATCACAACTCCTTTCATTTCTCAAAACATTCTCCTTTCTTCTAAACCAGCAATGCGTTAGATGCACTTTTTAAGATAAATGTCGGATAAAAAGAAAAAAACAATTATGAATTTTTATTTTACCCATGCGTTGTTTCAGGTATCCCACTTTCGTTTTGGCTTGCCCCCATGGGTGTCATGCGAGCATCCAACTACGGGTGAGAACCCTTCACAACTAAACTCATATCTAATATTCATGCATTTCAAGATATAATTTCCAGACTAGATAGAGGAGTTATATGGGACGCGTTGGTCTAGGAGACTTAACTTCGTTTTGGCTTGCCCCCATGGGTGTCATGCGAGCATCCAACTACAGCTAAATGCCTATTCCAACTAAACACATGCCATTTTATGGTTTTTCTTTTGAAGTAATGACAGAGGAGCCGCGTTTAATTTATTTTTATTTTTTTATTTTTATTTTGTCCCCCTTTCCTTATGATGTATTCGTTTGACGCGTCTTAACTCGGATTTCCCTCATCCCCAAATTTGGAGATGAGCTACTCATCCAAAATTTGGAGACGAGCTAAATCCTCATTACTAAAAGAGAAACAAAATTTCAAAAAAGCTTTGAGAGTCTGAAAGGAGTTTAAGACTTAAAGCTTGCACGCGTTAGAAGGTAAACATAACCTTTTTAGAGAAGTTCAGGCTTCGTTGATTTTCCTAACGCCTACTCTATACTTATAGATTTCATATAGTTTATATCATTGAGGTCATGCAGAGCACAAGACTTAGAAAATATCTAAAGAATAAAAATCAAGTATGCCAAGGTCAAACGCAAGGAACAAAATGATAAGAATTTCTCATTCATTTTCATAAATCCACATGAAGTAAACAAACAAGTCAAGCAGATACAAAAGAACAAACAAGTCAAAATACAAAAATAACCGAACACCCCAAAACTCTATTGTACTGGCGCATCATCTCTGCGTTCTTCTTCAGGGTCTTCATTCATAAAACGTAGGGGGTTTCTAAGATGGGTAAGTAGTGGAGGCAGAGCAAACATTCCAACCAAGACCTGATTGATGTATTGCGTTGTGTAAACAAATTGTTCTTGCATCCATCTTGTTTGCTGCCTTAGATAATCCCTTAGAACCCGATTCTGTTGCTGAAGACCTTCGATAAACATGGCCAGTGGTCTGAACTGATCATTGATAAAAGTTTTCAAGTCTTCTAAGTCTGCACTGTGTTGAGGTGGTTTGATTCTTCATTTCTTCCAACTGGGTCTTCAAAATTTGCTGCGTTGCTTGACCCTAGCCCAGTTGGCTTAAAAATTATTGGAGGAGGCACAAAGTTGGGAATTGGACTTGGTTGGGGCGAAGGAAGGGAATAAGGGATGTTCTGATCTATATGAGTTGGTTCTTGGTGTGTTTGATCAGGATTCCCTTCTGGCGGGGCCAATGGTGAGTCATGGAAAGTAAGATTGAGGGGTGGTTGCACTTCTTCAGCCAGAAGTTCAAACTCAGCTTCATATTCTTCGTGTTCTGAAGCTTCATCGCTGTGTTCAACAATCTAGACGCGTTTTCTTTTTGGGGCACGTTTGGATGATCGAGGCTTGGTTGCCACTTCCTTGGCAGGTAAGGCAGGTTGATGCGACAAACTGCGAAGTAGACGCCTTACTAACTTTATGTCTATCAAGCCATCGATATCTTCATGACATCCCCTAGAGGGATGCCCCCGCGTTCGCATAGTGCACAGATCAGCCATGGAAAGTAGAGTTTCCCTCGTGGCTTAGTCTTGATGGCTTTGATCTGATCCCTTATAATTCTTCCAACGTCCAAAGGGATGCACTACATGACGCAATAGGTAGCCAGGACGCGTTCCTTTGATAATGTCTCATCATGCGTTGTAGGCATAATGCTCCATTTGATCAAGTAATACCACAAATTCACGTCTGGAGTTAAATTCCTGGAAGCTAACATTTTTTCCCCGTTTCTCGATGTTTGCCATATGCTTCCAGGTTTGGCTACCGTCCTTAACGCATATTCTAATTGGCTTGGCGTTGGCTGCTCTAAGATGCAATTTCCTTCTGTGTTCGGATTACTGTTAATGTTGAACACTTCATTTATTTTGTCTGCTGAGAAGCGCACTAACACCCCATCAACAAAAGCTGTGTTCTTCTCCATAACAAACTCACTATTGTAGAACATGCGGACGAGGTTGGTAGTGGGTGGCGTTCGGGAAAGAAGCCTTTTTCTATGAGTGTGTCACTAAATTGACGCTTTCTTCCCGAGGTCTTCTTAGGTAGCGTGTTGGTTACCTTGCGTTTTCTTGTCACATGCTCTTTTGCTTCCCTTGCCAGTTCTCTTAGTTCATTCTTCAATTCCCTTTGGAGACCCGTCTTCCTTCGCCCTTGCCTTCCAAGCTGGTAGTTTTCCAATTCCTGCTCTAGTGCATCATGCCTTAAGCTATTTTCATGCATTGCACCCTCAGGTTCGGATGCAAATTGCTCATCTTCTTCTTCCTCCAATATCAATCTTATTTTTCTTGTTACTCTTTTTGATTTTAAAGGCCCTTCATTCGAGTCGGATGGGCGTGGTTGAGACGCGTCAGGGCCAATTCTCCCTTTTCTATTTTCTTCTTCCCTTTCTTCTTCTTCTTCCTTTTCTTCTTCTTTTAATTCCTCTTCAAGCATCATGGCATATCGCTCCGCTTCGTCTAACTCAAGTGATGCGTTAGGTGGGTTTAAATGCATCACTTGCTCTTCCTCTTGGCTTTGATTGAGGGATGCCAAGATCGCATCGAAAATCTCTTGCTCGTCCAGTCAAGCCAATTCTGCCAACTCTTCAAGATTGCGCTCTGACATAGGACTATCAGAGGGTGGTATGGGTGGAGTAAATGGAGGGGTGCCCACTGAGGTATGAGGTATCCCAGGGGAAGATATGAGGATGAGCGAATGAGGTGGTTGGCTCGACGCGTCTGATTCCACTGGATAAATGGTTGGCAAGGGCTCGATAGAAAGTAGGGTTGGTGGACGCACAACTGGTGACGGTGCATTGTGGAAGTAGGCTGGGAGTGGATTATGCATTGCACCCACCATAGTGATGTTAGGGATGACTGGTGGTGGGGGCATGCTTGGTGTAGGTTTTGGAGGCGGCCATAGATGATGGACGCGTCCTTGGTTTTGCAGGTGTCTTGGCCCTTGGCTTGGGGGTAGTTTTGGGTTTTGGCTGAGGGGTTTTAGGTTTAGGTTGAGGGATCTTGGCCAGAGGGGTGACGATGGCCTTGGAGGATTTGGAAGGGAGTTTCGTGGAGGCTGAGGAAGGTTACGAAACAGGCGGCCGGTGGGAAGAAGTGGCTCTGCTGTGTGTGGGTTTGGTTTGGGTGAGGGTTTTTTTGGTTTTTCTAGGGCTCGGGGGAGGTGAAATTGAAACAGAGGACGATGAAAAAGAGCTTACCGGTGAGTCGTTCCCAAAGCTCACGGTCTGGTTCTGGCCTCTTATACACATCTAGATGTGTATAAGAGTCAAGCTGAAGGGACGTCTCGGTTATCTAAATACTCGAGTGTTTTTGTGTTCTCGAGACGCGTCCCTTCAACTAGGCCATACATTAGACTTGGTCTCTTATACACATCTAGATGTGTATAAGACGGTTATCTAAATACTCGAGTGTTTTTGTGTTCTCGAGACGCGTCCCTTCAACTAGGCCATACATTAGACTTGCGTCTAACGCGTTCGTTATTCCTAACTTGTTTATACACAACTTTTTAAAGAAAAACAAACAAGTTTCCAATTTTTATAAAAGCAAAAATAAAGAACAATCTTAAAACAACCAAACAAATAAATCAACAAACACAAACGCATCGTAAAATACAGAATGCAAAAAGATAAGGATAGAGGAAGCATCCCTGGAATATATGGGTATGCAAAGACAGGGATACTTCGACGCGGGCTTCAATTGGCTTCACATAGTGCGAGAGATGACTTTTGGCGTTTCAGTCCATCTTCAAAGTAAGGCTTCACTCTCTGGCCGTTTACTTTGAATGCATTGATGCCATCTTCTCGCATTATTTCACAGTTCCATATGGAAAGACTGTCTTAATGATAAAAGGTTCTGACCACCTGGATTTTAGTTTTCCTGGAAACAAACGCAGACGTGAATTGAACAATAGAACCTTTTGGCCAACAACAAGTTCTTTCTTACTGATGCGTTGGTCATGCCAACGCTTTGTCTTTTCCTTGTACATCTTATTGTTCTCATACGCGTTCAATCGCCACCCCTCGAGCTCGTTGAGCTGAAGTTTGCGTTGAGCGCCCGCGGTGTCCAAGTTCATGTTTAACGTCTTAACTGCCCAAAATGCCTTGTGCTCCAACTCTAAATTAAATGACAGGCTTTTCAAAATACAAGAGAGTATGGAGACATACCTATAGGAGTTTTGTAAGCAGTCCTGTAGGCCCAGAGCACTTCATCCAGCCTCTGTGCCCAATCCTTCCGCGTTGCATTGACGACTTTCTCTAAGATAGACTTGATTTTTCGATTTGATACTTCCGCTTGACCGTTTGTTTGTGGGTGGTAAGTAGTGGCGATCTTGAGCCTGACATTATATTTTGCAAGTAATTTGGAAATGATGCGATTAATGAAGTGCGTACCTTCATCGCTTATCAGGGCTCTTGGCATTCCATAGCGTGTAAAGATGTTCCTGGTATGAAACTTAGATACAGTGGACACATCATTCCTAGCACAGGCTACTGCTTCTACCCACTTAGATATATAATCTACTGCAAGCAGGATGTACTGTTGGCCACAGGATAGGGGAAAAAGTCCCATAAAATCTATGCCCTAAACATCAAATAGTTCAACTTCGAGAATATTGTTCAAGGGCATTGCGTCCCTTGAAGAAATATTCCCGATGCGTTGACAGGGGTCACATTTTCAAACAAACTCCCTCACGTCTTTAAAGAGGGTGGGCCAAAAGTATCTGCTTTGAAGGACCTTCGCTGCGGTTCTTTGCCCACCGAAATGCCCTCCGTAGGGAGAGTCATGACACTCGGCTAAGATGCGTTGTGTCTCCTCCT